>NC_043002.1:37522785-37570285 GCF_006345805.1 Octopus sinensis | reverse complement strand
ATGCAAACCTTGTGTGTAGGTTTTGGTAGATGAACTCTTGAAGGAAGCCCATCGAATGCACACACATGTGTGTGTGTGAGAGAGAGAGAGAAACAGAAAGAGAGAGTGTTTGTGTGTTTGTGTTTGTGTGAGTGTGTGTGTATGCATTTGGGTGTAACTCTTTGTCTTGATATTGATGTTGTAATTGTAAACAAACCTCACTGGCCTACAAGCAGTGTCGTTTGTTTGCAGTCTTCAATGAAAGCATGCCCAAGCATTGTTTCTGTTTGTGCTCAAAGGACGATGGGAAATATTGCTTGGCTTGAAAGCATGTGGGAGCAGGTGACAGGAAAAAAAAATATATGGATGAAGGAAAAATTCATTTAAACAAATTTCCTATGATTCATAAAATACTACAAAAAGTAAATGCATAAACATTAAGATGATGATAACGACGACAATGCTAACGATGATTTCATTTCTATACAGCATATTTGAAATATGCTGTAGCTAGCAAGAAAAAAAACTTAAAACAGCATAGAGCATATGAATTAATTAATTCTATATAAGAATAAATATTTAACTTTGCTCTAAAGTCATTTAGTGAAATATAGCTCTCTGGAGATAACATACAGTGCTGATGACTGAAAATTAATGATATAAATCTAATTGGAATATCATACAGCTTCTGAGCAGTCAGAATTACTTATAATCTTTTAGATTACTTATTTAATGATAGAAAGTAAAAATTAATTACCATTAAACTTCATGTGTAATATGCATATTTTTCTTCAAAATCTTGATTAAAAATTAGTGGTATGATATAATAAATGATATTAAACCGCAAAATTTTGTCCCCAGTTGGTTTTATCAAGAAAAACAAGACAAAAAAAAAAACATGGTAATGTAATGAAGATTTATTATTTCTTTTTAGATTATTTTCTTATGATATGCATCAGCATCATCATCATCATCATTATCATTGTCATCATTATTTTAACATCCACTTTTCCATGTTCGCAAGTGTTAGATGGAATTTGTTGGGGCAGGTTTTCTATGGCTGAATACCCTTTCTGTTGCCAAGCTTCACCTATTTCCAAGCAAAGTTATATTTCTCATAGTCAAAGATGTTTTCCATGGAAGAATGGAAATGAGCTAAATCACTTGTACACTTGTATGATGGTGAAGCATGTTTACAACCATCATGACAT
The DNA here is from genome assembly GCF_006345805.1 of Octopus sinensis. Taxonomy (NCBI): domain Eukaryota; kingdom Metazoa; phylum Mollusca; class Cephalopoda; order Octopoda; family Octopodidae; genus Octopus; species Octopus sinensis. The sequence continues at coordinate 37,569,095 of NC_043002.1, read as the reverse complement.
GTCAAGACAAAGATATATATATACACACACACTCATAAGTACAAACTCGAACACACACATACAGTTTCCACTTATCAATACTATTTACAAGGTTTTGGTTGATCCAGGGCTACAGCAGAAGATAGCTGACCATGATGCCAGACAGTGAGGCTGAACCCGAGACTGCATGATTGGGAAGCAAGCTTCTCAAACATACATTCATACTCTTTTACTCTCTTTTACTTGTTTCACTTATTTGACTGGGGCCATCCTGGAGCACCACCTTTAGTCGAACAAATCAACCACAGGACTTATTCTTTGTAAGCCTAGTACTTATTCTATCGGTCCCTTTTGCTGAACTGCTAAGTTACAGGAATGTAAACACACCAGCATTGATTGTCAAGCAATGGTGGGGGGACAAACACAGACAAAAACATACACACACACACACATATATACAATTAGCTTCATTCAGCTTCTATCCACCAAATCTACTGAAGCTATAGTAGAAGACACTTGCCCAAGGTGCCATGCAGTGGGACTGAACCCATAACCATGTTGTTGGTAAGCAAGCTACTTACCACACAGCCACATACTTGAACCTTTAATATATATATATATCTATATATTTAATATAAAAAAATGAAATACTGGTTTCATATTCGGGCACAAGGCCCATAATTTTGAAGGAAGGTCGTAGGTCAATTGCATCAACCCTGGAGCTCAAATGGCACCTAGAAAGATGAAAGGATAAGTCAGCCTTTGCTTAATTTGAACTCAGACCATACAGATGGATATAATGTTGCTAAGCATTTTGCCTAGCATGCTAGCAATTCTGCTAGCATTTTAGGTGCATGTACATATTTGTACGTGCACCTAAAATTTGCATATCAATATATTTAAGACCAGTAATTTTTGAGGATGGGGTAAGTCAATTAGATTAACCCCAGTGCTCAACTGGTACTTATTTTTATCAACCCCCAAAAGGATGAAAGGCAAAGTTGGCCCGCAGAAGAATTTGAACTCAGAACATAAAGATGGACAAAATGCTGCTGAGCATCTTGCCTGGCACACTAACAAATCTGTCAGCTCAATGCCTCATAAAATGAAATATTGATTTTCAATTTTAGCACAAGGCCACCAATTTTGGGGGAAGGGGAAGTCAAGATATGATTTGCAGGAAACTTAGTTGTTATTTCTAGAAGATTGAACAACCAAGTAGAGACAGACTCACTGATTCTGACTGCATATATTAGAATATTGTTCATAGGTTGTTGTTGTTGTTGTTGTTGTTGTTGTTGTTGTTGTTGTTGTTGTTGTTGTTGTTGTTGTTGTTGTGTTGTTGTTGTTGTTGCTATTATTGCTGCTGTTGTTGATGTTGTTGTTTAGTCTCTGGACAGCTCTGATCATACAACCTTGTAATCAAAAAACATCTTCTGACATACTGCATTTTGGACCACATTATCCAATGTCTATTTTTAAGTGCATATGGAATGGTCTTAGGGAGTTTTGGCTGCCATTCCTAGAGAAACAAACGATGAACTAGAGCAGGATTTCTTAACCAATTTTTATTTATTTATAGACCCCCTTGCATTACAACTTTATTCTGGAGGACCCTGCTACCTGCCATAACCATTCGATATTTAAAAACTAGTTTTATAGAAACTTCTTTCAAACTTCCTATTTTGTTTATCATGCATTAACTTGTATAAGTTGAACTTTGAAAATGACAGGGAAAGAAACCTGGCTCTTTCTTGTAATAGATACATTTAAATCAAAACTGTAAATAGATATTTAAAATACTACTGTGGATCCCCAATTTTCTATTTTGCTAGTGTACCCCACCCTAAAAAGAAATCTTATATGAGCACCCCAGAGGTCTATGGACCCTGGTTGAGAATCAACCGAGGTTCTAGAGTCATTTTTTTTGTAGGCTTGTCTTATTCTTTTCTAAATGAAACTGGTGTTTAGACTGCTCATTAGCAAAAGTCACAACTGACCTGTTGATATTTTGCATTATCATTCACATAATGACAAGATTTGAATTCAAATTTTAATTTAAACATGAACACTTCTATGCAGGTGGTCTCAAAAGATGACACTAGGCTAACGTGTCACTTGGTGGAATCAAACCCTAACTCAAACAGTTGCAAACTAGACTTCTAAATCACACAGCTTTTTCCATTCCTATATTTCATTAATAATTTGAGAAAAAAGCAATATTCCATTGCAACAGTGTTATTGATTTATGAATAAAAATTGATTACATTTATTCATCTAATTATTTATTCATTCATTTATTTATTTTAAATACAATTTTTGGCTTGATAATTCCCATCCTTAGGTAACCATTGAAAGAAAAAACAACAACAGAAACATATTGTTCTATTTTTGCCTTTATTTCCTTTATTTACCTTCAAACCACAGTTTCTGAAGGATCTCTACAGAAAAATTGATGTGAGAGAAAGAGAGAAAGAAAAAAAGAAAGAATGAGAGGAAGAGAAGGGAGGAGAGAGAGAGAAGTGTGAGAGAAAAATAACAAGAAAGATAAAGAGAGACAGAGAAAGAGATGGAAAACAAATTAATGGCTTTTCTGCCTTTGTAAATAGCTGCTTTTAGTGAAGTACCTTATATCAAAGGCATCAGGCTAATAACAAGTTAGTAACGACAGAACAAATCTAATAATTACACTTGTATTCTAGTCATTAGAACATGAGAAAAATGGAATTGCTGCACAATGGAAATATAGCGTCATATGAACTCTTATCTTTTAATAATTGGCTAGAATATTTTATTGTGAGAAAGACTGTACTGTTTAGAGAATAATGCTTTATAATACAATATTATGTTTTGTAAATATTATGTATTATACCAATATTCGCGATATTTTGTAAATAACATCTGTTACATTTTGACTACTTATGTTTTTATCATTAGTCTGGAAAATTAGTAATGCCCATAGCATCTTTTTTTTTTTTTTAAGATCTCTTAGACTGGGTGATAGACAATAAAGACAAAGTATAAAGCATGTGGTCTTGAAGAGTGTAATTCTGAGATATCGGACATGGTGTTGTTATGAATTCTGTATATGTGCCACTAGGTTAAAGAAGATTTATAAAATATGATAATTCTAGATCACTTCTCAGTTTTTTAACCCTTTTGATGCTAACTCATCTGAGGCTAACTTTGGTTCTATCATACAAATTTCCTGTTTTAAATTGATCTAAATCAAAACCTATCAAAATTTAATGTTAGCTTATGTTCTAAACATCAGTATTATAATGAGCTATTTTATTTAAACTCATTATTATTTTCCGAATAAATTTAAACAAAAGCAGTATATTTCAATAGACATACAGTAACAAAAGGGTTATTATACTGGGTCTGGAAGACTCAGTATAATAACCCTTCTGTTTAATAACCCCTGGCTGAAGGAGCAGGGTCCATGGCTTTCCTAGACAATGGATATTAATGCCATTGGTGTTCCTCTTGAACATTTGTAAGTTAAACCTGTAGGAAAGACATGACCAATGAGGGAATTCCAAAACCTCGATGTTCTGGGAAGTAGGGATTAGTGCAGACCCTGGAAGGGTTGAGCACAATAAAGATGATGAGATAAGGAAAGATGAATTGGTTGATAAAATCTAAATTGGAGTGACTTGAACTCAATCATCTCAAAGGAGTAAATACCATTATATACTAATGGTAGAGAAGACAGAATGAGGAGATAGTATGCCAGTGAAACAGGCTGAATCATCTGTCAGTGACTTTAAGCTAATCAGATGAATGACCCTTTTCTGGATGAAGTCTAGGGTCCCTGTGGATACAACAACAGCACTGTCAAAGCTGAAATAGCAATACTCCGTTACTCTTTTACTTGTTTCAGTAATTTGACTGCAGCCATACTAGAGCACCACTTTTAGTCGAGTAAATCAACCCCAGGACTCATTCTTTGTAAGCCTAGTACTTATTCTATCAGTCTCTTTTGCTGAACTACTAAGTTACGGGGATGTAAACACACCAGCATCAGTTGTTAAGCAATGTTGGGGGACAAACACAGATACACAAACATATACACACACATACATATATATATACATACATACATTTATACGACAGGCTCCTTTCAGTTTCTGTCTACCAAATCCACTCATAAAGCTTTGGTCGGCCCGAGGCTATAGTAGAAGACACTTGCCCAAGGTGCCATGCAGTGGGAATGAACCCAGAACCATGTGGTTTGTAAGCAAGCTACTTACTACACAGCTACTCCTGCACTGAGTGAGTTGCACTAATCTGAGTTTTTCTCAAAAGAATTCTATTTCCTACACCAACCAATGTACAAAGTTATACATCTACCCAATGACTCTAAATATTTACTGATGAAGTCATAATAATTCTGAAACATAAACCAGGCTTGTCTCCCATACTGGCAGAAATAATTTAAACATTAGTCACTGATTGATATTGCTTTTATTGTTTATTTTTTCTCACCATATAATTATTACTAATTAGTTTTGTGAAGCTCCCTAAATTAAATAATTGGACATGAATGTAGCTATTATGTGTCATTGGTGTGTATTTTCAATAAATGAGTCACAAAATTCTTTTTGATATTCAATGAATACAAAATGATTTTTAAATCCAATAAAAATACAAAGGGGAGAAATTCTGAGCAACAATGCTGTGTGAATTGTATACTGAATAATTTTTCAATTGTTTGTAATCCATACAATACATAAATGCATACATACATATGTACATACACTCACTGAAATGTATGTGTATACATACAAGCACAAACACACACACACACACACACACACACACACACACACACATACAGGTCTTGTAATATTTCTTCCAACTTCTTATGTTCATAGTCTAAATGACGCCAAGGTCTTTCATTCTTTCAAGATCAACGGTATTAACTAACCTTGACACCTCAAAATTACTGGCTATATGTCTAAATAAGTAACTTTTATGGAACAGTGACAGCTTGGTGGAATTGTTAAAGAGCTAGCAATTATTTTGGCTTTTAACATTCTGGGCCCTAGTATGGTGAAACCTGTAAAAGGTAAATGATAAATAGAAGGTAGCTTACAAATTTTCCTTTGTTAACCATTTTCATCATCAGAGAGTTTAAAAAAAAATTGACAAATGACTCAGTGTTATTCATGGTTTTTATCAAAGGTTATTTAACGTTGACAATCTGGTGTACGTTATCAACGGTTTTCACTTCTTTTTTTCTTTTCTCACACCTTGTATGTATGATGTGTAGGATGGTTTTACATATTGAAACATTTTTATGTGCTCTTGCATCACAAAGTCAGTTGTTTTGTTATTTAATGCCAACAATAAAGCAGCTGTGATGCATATTTTACAGTTTGGTAAAGCAAGTTCCAATTCAAAAAGTGTGTGTGTTATTTTTTTTCTCTCCTCTTTAAAATGTAAAATACAAAATTAAATGTGTTTTTTGTTTTTTTTTACTAAAGAATAAAAACAATAATTAGTGTAGATATAGAATGTCGGTAAGAAGACAATCTCTATAGTTTGTGGCCACTGTGATAGTTAATCAATAGTTAATCTACAAGTAAAGTGTCTTCGTTTTATACGATATCTATCAATGTTTCATAAAATACTAACCATATATATTAGTGTGCATATATAAATATACATGCATACATACAATACATACATACATATATATATATATATACATACATATGTATACATATGTATATAATTATATTAATCATATACATGTAGGTATATTTATATATATGTGTATATATATATAAATATATACATATATATATGTATATATGTGTGTATACATACACACACATATATTTATGTACATACATTTATTTATATATACTAACACATACACATATGCATACATATGTATACAAGCATACACACACACACACGCAGAATCCAAATCAGCTGTATACCTATTTGTGTACAGTTTTGGTTTGTTTAGAATTGCAGTTTTAAATCTTCTTAATTTGTATATTATACCATCAGTTTCAAAACATAATAAAAATTGTTCAAGGGCTGTGATGCTGGTGGAGTTGGTGGCGTTGGGTGGGGGTGGGGGGCGCAGGTGGTGTTGGCGGCGCTGGTTGTGTTAGTGTTAGTAACGATGGTGTTGGTGGCGGTGCCGGTGATGGTTGGGTGTGTGGAGAAGCCGGATGGTGGCAAGGAGTAACAAACTGGCATGTATGCCAAGTTAAAATTGGCTTGAGTAACATAATGATGCCTATCTGTGACTGAATCTTTCTAAATATTCAATATGAACATAACTTAGATGTTTGATTAGAATAATTGTAGTTTGGGGGGAAAATATATATACATACATATATATATATTATTAACATGTTTATTTTCGATTTTCTTTTCCTTTTCATTTTTTGTAGCTGATGAGTCATAATCACCATTCAATAACATTTTATGTATTCTTTAGTAAAGCATGGCACTTTAAGACACTTTTTACTCTATTTTTAATGTTGTTTTGTGGTTTCTCCACAGGACAAAAGAAGTTTAATTTAAACCATCGTTTTGTTCTCACTTTTCTATTTTTGTTGTCTTTTTCTTGTTTTTGACTTTGTTTTTGTTTTGTATTTATTTCTGTAACTGTATAGTTTAAAATTTGGGCGAGCATGACTACGAAGTAGCAAATTCACTTCCACCGACAACCATATGGTCTTGAGTTCAATCTCATGGTATAGCGCTATAGCCTTGGGATGATCAAAACCTTCTGAGTAGATTTGGTTGATGGAAACTGAAAGAAACCTGTTGTACATTTATGTGTGTGTGTGTGTGTGTGTGTGTGTGTGTGTGTGTGTGTGCATGCATGCATGTGTGTGTGCATGCATGCATGTGTGTGTGCATGCATGCATGTGTGTGTGCATGTGTATACGTGCGTGTGTGTGTGCATGTTTGTGTGTATGTGTGTGTATGTGTAGTCCAACCCATACCAGCATGGAAAACAGATGTTAAAGGATGATGAGGAAGTGGAAGATGGTGATGATGCCTGTGTGTTCATCGTTATGTTTGTGCCATCCACCACCACTTGCCAACCGGCGTTTGTTTGTTTACATTCCTGTTATTTAGTGATTTGGCAAAAAGAGACCAATAGAATAAGTATTAGACTTTAAAATGATAAAAATAAGTACTGGGGGTTGATTTGTTCAAGTAAATCCTTCAGGACAGTGCTCCAGCATGGCAGCAGACCAAAAATTGAAGCAAATAAAAAAAAAACTAAAAGATAAAGTATAATATTTACACTTTCTGTCCCCAACATTCCAGTACCCCGGTGACCAATAGATGAGCTTTAAACCAGTGGCTGCAAGGATCAAACCAACACTTGTGTCAAAGGTGGCTGAATCACTCAGCTGTTAGGCAAAATCTTTTGTCATATTTAACAATGTCATTTTACATTTGGTTTTCAGATCTTACCTAGATCAATTGTGTCTTTCATCTTTCAATAGTCCATAATCTAAGTACTAGGTATCAGACAAATTCCCTTACTATATTCAGCTATGTCATTTTACATTTGAACTTCAGATATTTCTGTAGTTAAACTAGTTTACTACAGTTAAGTACTAGGGCAAATCAATTATTCTCATTCGAGCCAAGAAAGGCAAGAAAAAACCCCCAGCTAAATAGAGATGTACATACATATATATATGAAGAATTGTTGCCAATATTAATAGTATTAAGTTATTAACTTAATATGGTGGCTAGCAATTTCACACCGTTATAGTGGTTTTTTTGAGCATTGGCTCTGATTTTTGCAAGTGGTATTATATACCCTACTGAATATAAATTTATATATATATATATATATATATATATATATATATATATATATATATATATACACACATACACATATGCATATATACACACTCATATATGTATATATACATATATATAATCAGCAACACCAGTATTTAACATGTGTCTTCTATACTAGCATGGGTGGTTGTATTGTTTGACAGGATCCAAAATGTCAGAGAACTTCATTCAGCTCAAATATTTCCTCTAGTATGTGTTCTGCAGTTGGATAACTCTTCCTAACATCACATATGTGTGTGTATTTGTGCGAGTTACTCAGTTTTTGCCCACACCAGCCTTAAAACCAGTGTTACTATATTCTAATCATGTCCCTTTTATATCAACACAAGACTAAAATAATCACGAGGCTCAATGTGATTCACAAAAACCATTGAAGGTGATGAATATCCTAGCATGGCATAGGAGTGGATGTATGGTAAGTAGCTTGCTTACAAACCACATGGTTCCAGGTTCAGTCCCACTGCATGACACCTTGGGCAAGTGTCTTCTACTATAGCCTCGGGCCGACCAAAGCTTTGTGAGTGGATTTGGTAGACGGGAACTGAAAGAAGCTTGTCGTATATTTGTATATATATATGTATGTGTGTGTATATGATTGTGTGTCTGTGTTTGTACTCGCCCCCAACATCGCTTGACAACCGATGCTGGTGTGTGTACATCCCCGTAACTTAGCGGTTTGGCAAAAGAGACCAACAGAATAAGTACTAGGCTTACAAAGAATAAGTCCTGGGGTCGATTTGCTTGACTAAAGGTGGTGCTCCAGCATGGCCACAGTGACATGATTGAAACAAGTAAAAGAGTAAAGTATGGCTGCTGTCCAATGAATGAAACCAGTCAAAGAATATAACTAAATTAACCAATCAAAAACAAAGTTCATCTATTCCACTATTTCACTTCTCATCTCTCTATACAGTAATGTGTTTGTTCATTGATATTCTACTCAGTTTGGTGTAAACACAGCTTTTATAATTCTTTTAAAAGTTATTTCTTTACTTTTACGTCTGAAGGTATTTATAATATTTACTATCAAATTTCTGTCTAGTCTGGAACAATCTCTCACAGTACATTTTGCCACATCATCTTTACTTGTGAACCATAAATAAATAATTGGATAGATCAATAGTTTTACTTCCAGTATCTTAACCTATTATTTGGTAAGGGTTATTGTACATGTGTATATATCTATATGCATATACAAGTATGTATGTGCATGTGTGTGTGTATATATATATATACATATATGTATGAACATATACATGTATATAAGTACATACATATAAATATACATATTTATATATATAGATGTGTGTGTGTGTGTGTATTTATATAAATATGTGTGTATGTATGTCTTTATACTGTGATAAAAAGTAACTAAAATTAATTGCAATGCACAATATCCACAGAACATCTATTTTGTGTTTGTAAACATATTTACTATAAGATATTGGTGGATGTGTCTCACTAATACTCAGAAATTTTAAGATTCATAAATTTTAAGGAGAATTTAAATTAGATAATCCCGTTGCAGGATCATTTGCTCTCATGGACTCAGCTTTCAAAATAATCTTTAGAATATGTTTATATACACAAAATGGAATATATGGAAGAGAGAAAATTACAAGCCAAAAGAGATGAGTAAAAGGACGCAAATAACTCAAAACACAGCTCACAGAAAGATTTAAAGCCTACTTCACTGTTAACGTCAACAAACCACTAAACAAAAGAATAGCTGTAACATGTGATCAATAGAAAACCTACTGACTTCATGTTATCCATGATCAATCAAGTTTCTAAAGAACAATTTGTACAAATTGAGCTCCCAGCTATTGGACATTGAATGTCCTGCTGTACTGAGTTGGAATTACTATTTGTCAACAAATGGTAGTAACAGAAATCAATTGAAATGATAACGTACTGCCAAGATGGATTACTTCTTTCCAAAAGAATATTGACAGAGAAAGAATAAGACATTGATCAGTTAGATCCTATCATTAGATGCCATGTGAATAATGGAGTCGGAAATCACAAGCTACAATTTTATGATAATCTATCCAAAGTCTACAAGGAACTGCTTGTGAGAGACCTGTACAGGTAAATTAATTGCCCTTAAATGCAAAGTTTGAGAAAAGACTTCTTCTCATAAGAAATTACAAGAGTGTACAGTTATCAACTGTCAGTTTACTTAAACCCACAAGCTCTATACCACAGCAACAAAGACCATGCCATCAAGGTTTAAAGGCTCCACTTTGGGATAGTCTTGAAATATTCTGTGGGTGGGGAGCTCAGGAATGTAAATAAACAGCACAACCATGATGCAGTATGGTTAAATGAGCAGTGGAATGATTACTGAGAAAAAGTTTCTTCTAAAACATATGACATTCCCAATGAAATTCTTCTGACGGTTGTGGAAAACTACTGAATGAAAAATCACAAGTTGAACTAATAGTTGCTTATTGATATAGGAAGTTCACATTCTACAAGGAATCTCTCATCAACACAAAGGAAAAGATCAAGGACATTGAACCCAGTGAGCCAGGCTGGTTGATGTTTGCATGCATATCTGTACATAGAGGGAGAGACTCATGAGGCAAAAATCTACCTTCTTATAATAGACTAAAACGTTATGTATAAACTATACACAGGTTGCTAGAATGTATTGCTCCATTATCTTGGCAAAACAGATGATGAGATTGAATGATTCACAAGCAAGATGAAAGGAAGTTGTACTGAACAGCTCCTATCAATAATGCTGCCATAAGGAGGTGAGGCAGAATCACCAAAGTTTACTGCTTGCATGGCTAGATATCCGAAGATGCTTGACTCCATCACATGCAGACTATCAGAAAATTATAGCTGCTACTGACTATGCTACACCTACTATATACATTTGTAAGTAATGAACCTGCAGAAGTGGTGGTAGTTCATCATAATATTTTTGTAACAGCCTCAACAGCAGTGAAGGCACAATGGCCCAATGGTTAGGGCAGCGGACTCGCGGTCGGAGGATCATAGTTTCGATTCCCAGACCGGGCGTTGTGTGTGTTTATTGAGCGAAAACACCCAACTCAACTTTCTCTCACTCTTTCTTCCTGTTTCTTGTCTCTGACTTCCTACGCAACCGCTGAACCTGGATGCGCATTCATCCATCCGTCGATGCTCTCGGTGTCGGGGGTTGACCTGCTTTCTCTTCTGCAGGTCTTACAAATAGCAAAGGACCATGTTTCGGACTTCTCCCACTGGACAAAGACTGCTGCACTCAACAGCAACAGCAGCCTCAACAGCAATCACAATACCTTGAGATTTAATATCCGTGATTTGTATTGCAGGTGAAGTTGGTAGCCCAGTGCAGGTTAGTAGTGATGCTGGGAGGTACATTTCCCAGTATCACTGTCTTTGCTATGAAAAAGATGGATCCAGGGACAAAGCTACCTCGAGACAACTGCAGGAGGCCAACATGCATTCAGTCTATTGGAAACTGCTCTAAAGCAGACAGACGCTTGTTTTGCATTCAGATTATAACTTCTTTGCCTTTGTCTTTCTGAATGCAGGCAGTTCATCTTCACCATCTTCCTAAACAGATGTTCTGACAGGTTTTGATCAACTCAAAGTACATCAGAAATCTAACCCAGAACCAAGCTAAATTTTTAAATAAATAGCCATTCCTAACTTTAACCAAACATAACTATATCAATAAATATATCCACCAAATTTTGGGGCAGTAATTTGTTCCTGCCCCACTCATAAAACAATGAAATTCAAGCAGCAATTTATTATGTCATAAATACAAGCAGTAAATCACTGTCATAAAAATAAAAATGTTTATTCACTAGAAAATCTTTAAAATCATAAATCTTCATTTAATATTCCTTCAGTTTTGTATAAGTCTATGATTTCTTTGTTTTTGGCTTACTTTTGTTCTAGTTTACAAACAAAAAAAAAAATTATAATTGGGGTTTGTTTCTCTTTTCTATATATTTGAAGTCATCAACTTAAATCAAATTTGAATATGAAAAATGTAATACATGTCAGAGATTTGAAAAATATATCTTTTATCATCATCATCAGCATCATCGTTATCAGCATCATCATCATCATCAGCAGCAGCATCAGCATCCTCATCATCATCACCACCATCATCATCACATTGACGTCTGTTATTCTAAGCTGGTATGAATTAGAATTTTTAGGTGAATTTTTTTTATAGCTAGATGCCCTTCCTTGATGGTGTTAACTTGTAATAACAGTATTTCAAACTGACATTAATTTATCATCTATTGTCACTGATATTACTAATGTTATGGTGGTGGCTTAGTTTAGACCAGAGGTTCTCAAACTTCTTAGGCCACAGCCCCCTTCATGGCCACATAATACCCTCAGCGCCCCCACCCCTATTTTTATGTATAAATAAATATTTTATACTTTACTAATTTATATATATATACTATAAATCATTTGATATATAATATAATATTATATAATTTGTATACAATACTATGATAATATTATAAATTCATAGCATCCCCCAACTCACTGCCTCTTTGTTCTCTACCACCCCTGCAACCACTGCTCCCTTAGGCATCAGCGCCCACCAGGACTGTTTCAATGCCCACCGGCAATGATAATGACATTGACGATGATGACACTGCTGATGATGATGATGATAAAAGATATATTTTTCAAATCTCTGACATATATTACATTTTTCATATCCAAATTTGATTTAAGTTGATGACTTCAAATACATATAAAAGAGAAACAAACCCCAATCATAATATTTTTGTTTGTTTGTAAACTAGCACAAAAGTAAACCAATGTTTTAGACCAACCTTTATTGAACAACATACCTATAATCAAAGGCATTCCGCCTATGACAATCACATCTGTTTTAAGTGTATTTGGTACTGTGTTATCAAATATATATATCCTTTAAGGTGGTAGAATGTGATTTGAAGGCGATTTGACTGCTAATTTTAGCCAGTCAAGTGATCGTGTAGTGGCTGTTTTTGTTGGGATTTAGTTTTAGATCAGTTCTGATAGAGCTGACACTTGACCAAAGGTGTTCCAGCTGTGACCAGATATTTGAGGAGGAGAGAGACAGTCAATTACATCAAACATAGTGCTTGAATTATACATTATTTCACTGATCTGGTAAAGATGAAAGGTAAAGTCAACACCATCTGGACTTGAAATTAGAACTTGAAGAAGCAGAAATTAAATTACTTCACTGTATTTAGTCATATACCTACATGCAATTACCTACATGTTATTACCAGTTCAAATGTGCCTGTGGTATGTTTGGACTAATAAACAAGCCATTCTCTGCTATTTATCAAAGAGGAAACTTCTTGGTGTTGACAATGGTGTAAATACTCCTAGACCAGTGTAAATACTCCACAGTGCCCCTTTCCAGACTTATATCACTGCTTAGCACTCCTACTTCATAATATACCTACATGTTTCTGTAAATCATGAGATCTACATTAATAGGTGGGTGTGTTGGCAAAATTAATAGAATGTTGGATAAGATCTTGTGGTACGTAATAATGAGTCCTTAAATTTAAATCTCACTAAAACCAATTTGCAATTCATACCATTCAACAGTAAATAAAATAAGCCTCAATTTAGTACTGGGGTTGATTTAACTGACTGCATTATCTATATTAGAGGAGCCTTGTATCTATATTAGAAATTAATAGGTGCAGGCATAGCTCTGTGATAAGAAGCTTGCTTTCCAACCACATGGTTCTGGGTTCAAGCCCACTACATGGCACCTTGGGCAAGTGTCTTCTACTTTAACCTCGAGCCAACCAAAGCCTTGTGAGTGGATTTGGTAGACAGAAACTGAAAGAAGCTGTCATGTCTACACACACGCACGCACACACGCACGCACGCACGCCCGCACACACACACACATCTGTGTATGTCTTTGTGTCTGTGTTTGCCCTCCTGTCATCGCTTGACAGCTGATGCTGGTGTGTGTACATTCCTGTAACTTAGCAGTTTGGCAAAATAGACTGATAGAATAAGTTCCAGGCTTATAAAAATTAAGTACTGGGGTTAATACATTCGACTTGGCAAGTGCCTTCTACCATAGCCTCAGGCTGGCAAATGTCTTTTGAGTGAATTTGGTAGATTGGAAACTGTGTGGAAGCCCATCATATATATATATATATATATATATCTTTGTGTGTGCCTTTGTGTTTGTCCTCCACCAGCTGACAACCGGTGTTGGTTTGTTTATACTCCCATGACTTAGTAGTTTAGCAAAAGAGACCAATAGAGTAAGTGCCAAACTTAACAGCAATAAGTGTTGGATTTGATTTGTTTTCTGACTAAGCCCTACAAAGTGATGTCCCAGCATGGCTGCAATTCAGTGACTGAAACAAGTAAAAGATAAAATATATTATAATTCACATTAAATTTGTCATCAAATTTTCTTGCTATTGTGGTTGCTTAGCTTCTCATTAGCCTCGACTAAAGAAATATTCCAATCAAAGCTGTATTTTAAATAAAACCTACAGGTCTTATTTGAATTAATGCATCCTGTAATTTTCTAAAATGGTGAGTTGTAATTTGGCAAGAATATATTTCAACAGTTATTCAATGTAGGTTGACCATCCGAGCAGAAGCCTCATCAGTGGCTCATATTTTTATGGTCACATGAGATTTTAAACGAGATAGCTTATCATTTATTTCACTTGATTCTTGATTCCCTCTTTTGTCTGATGCTCTCTAAGGAGCAATAAACTATAGGAACAATTCGCATCACCAGCTTTGTGTATTTATTTTTGGTTGCAAAGATAAGATATACAGAGGATATGTGTGTGCATAAACTCGCGCTCATTCATACACAGACAATATATCTATCAGACAATAAATTATGATGGTAATAATTCTAAGTGTTTGTATACAGATATATAAATATAGAGATGGTCCATTTAAGTGAATATTGCTATAAATGTGAATAGTTATCCTTATACATATTTATAGTAGTAAGTAAACAAAGTAAATATTACTTTTGGCCATCATTTACACACAAAGTTGTACAAGCATATATAAAAATGTATGCTTCTTGTTCATATATATCATCATCATCGTATATATATATATATATATATATATATATATACACACACATATAAATATATATATATATATATATATATACACACACATATAAATATATATATATATATATATATACGCATATACATATATATACATACATATACATACATATATATACATACATATATACACACATATATTAATGCATGTTTGAATGTATGTATGTGTGTATATATATATGTGTATATATATATATCTATATGTGTGTGCATATACACATATATACATACATATATTAATGTATGTTTGAATGTATGTATGTATATATGTGTATATGTAAGTATATATATATATATATATATATATCTGTATGTGTATATACATACATATATATGTGTGTGTATATATATATAGAGAGAGAGAGAAAGAGAAATCTATATATGTATATATATATATGTCATTTAATCATCTTTGAAAAAACTCAGTATAAAGATACCATCATATTTTTAAATTATACACAATCAAACATACACCCACATATATAATGCATACTTAACATCATCTCCATCACTATTTTTATATCCAATTTGCCATGTTTTTTGCCATGTTTTTTTTACCATGTTTGCATTGGTTAGAGGAATTTTCTCATGCACAGCATCTCATTATTTGTTTTGTTGCTATATTATATCCTTTGTGAGATTCAGAAGCCCTCCTGAAAATAGCTTTCAACATGTCTTGTCTTCCCTATTTTTTTCTCCAGTCTTAACACTTCTGCAAATTCCTTTCATATGGTGTGCTTAGCATTTGCTTACTCATCTATCATCTTCTGTATTGCATTGCATTGCATTGCAATACTACCTCAGTCCTCTCTTAAGTTCACAACATCTGATTCCACCTTTATCTAATTTTCTCATTAGGTATGATCTGATCACCAGTGCAAATAACAAGGGCATATCCTACTTCATCAGATATTTTCACTATCTTAGCAATGCTCACTAATGACCTACTACTTTTCCTTACCTTCATCCCCTTAATTATGCTTTCAACATTGTAACTCTCAACATCAGTAGATGGTCCCTAAATTGGGTTTCCTTGAGGAAGTCTCTCTCTTCCTCTTCTTCATTATCTTTTCCCTCTCTCTCACCCTCTCACACTCTCTCATACCTTGTTCCATTTTCTTCATTTAGCAGCTTAGCAATCTCCTTGTAACATTACTATGCTTTTGATCATATCCAATAGAGCAAGTGGACCATTATTACTCTTCTCTACTTTCCCCAATGAAGTGATTCATAGTGATATGGTGGTTTACAATTTGAAACGCCTCTTATTTGACTCTAACCTTGCTACAACTGCAGATCTAGTCTGTACCTTGCAACAAGTTTCACAGAAACTCCCACTTATTTTTATCTTCTTCTTCTCATAGATGTCAATTAGTACTCCTTTGAACATACATCTGGCCAAAGAATCTTGCAGCTTCCACATTTTCTCTAGATTGTTTTGTGTCTCTGAGGTCATCTAGCTCTTACCTTGAGTTCACTGATCACAAGCTTATACTGAGTGGTATACGTTCTCCAGGGGTATCTTACTCACAATCAGTTGCTTTTCTCTTTCTCAGTGAATATGAAGTCTAACTGGTATGTTCATTTGATTTGTAGATGGTCACATTACTGGCCTGTTTCCTGATGTTAACATTGCAAATAACTGGTTTAAGTGCATCACAAAACTCAAAGAGCTTTGATACCAAGTACATAGCCTCCAGGTATATCAGTGTAGCAATCATGTCCATTTAAGTTATCAGTCATGATAATGAGGCCACTGTCATACATTACTGAATTAATCTGCCAGAGAATCTAATAGCAATGGCCTTTCTGCTTGTTTGTCAGTTCAGACTGCAAAGCATGTGGAGATAGACTCTGTGTTGTAAATTACTTTTTTAAATTTAATTACTCAGTCACACATTCTGACAACCTCAGTTACTTTATTTATTAATTTTATTTCCAGCAATATGCCAACTCTACTCACTCTATAGCTGTTGCACATCTAAAAGAATTTGTACTTATCTTCATTGCCTGTGCTGATTTTGCAGCGGCCATTCTCAATGCTATTTATTGTACACAATATGCTTTTACCTATCTCCACTTTACCACAACTACAATCTCACTACAGCTAAAAGTTTTACACCTGACAGGGAGAGAAGAGTTCCAGGTGGTAGGTGGGTCGTTTGATGTCTATTTCCTGAATCTGAAAGGAAGAGGGTTGGTGTGTTGTTTGATGACAATTAATGAGTTCTCAAATATGACCAAATGTTTTCACTTGATTCCCTTACTACTGTGTACAGTATTATGATGGTGTTAGTCCTGTGGATACAAAAAGTATTTTTTTCATTGTATTTGTAACTGTTGTGATTGAGGTTTGTTTTTTGGTTTGATGCTCTTCCTATTGTCAACAGACTTTAAAACATGGACTGGCATTTAATCATGTCATAAACACCAGCAAGGTTATATGTTGGGGCTAAAGTGTCTTCTTAAAGTTGCAATACTTTTATTTTTTAACATTACTAGTCTCCTGGAAAGGTTACCTTTAATGTAGCTTAGAAAATCTGTGTCATTCATCCATAAAGAATTTTATTCAATTCAGAATTTCTACTCTCTGAAAACAAGTTGCTTTTACAGCAGCTTGTGAAACCTACTTCTTTCCAATACAGATTCCATTATGCTCTCCTTGTCAAGACATCACTATGACTGAGAAACCACATTTCTACATAAAGCTACTGGAGGAGAGCACAATGTAGTGGTAGAAAGGAGAAGCTTACAATAGATTGAAGAATTTGTTTAGAGTATATAAATTCCTTGAAATGATGGTGGAGTTGCAGTAGGCTGGTGGATTTGTTTTAAGTGTCAATATCCTTTAGATTGTATTGTGGTGACACATCTCTGTGTAATGTAGGCAGAGTGCAGTATTTAAATACCAGTCACTGGGTCTCTCCTGGAGTTGATTCCATACTTCTGTCTGGAGAAGATGGGTAAGAATGTGTTTCCATGGTACAAAGCATTTAGGTGAGAGTCAGTGTGGCACTAGCTTAAAAAAGATATGTGGAGATTACCTTGCAAGTAATTGGGCATACATACATACATACATGCATATATATATATATATATATATATACATGCATACATAAATACATACATACAGTCATACAGACAGGCAGACAAACATACATACATATTAAATCAGGGTTAGAAAATATCTTGATTTGATCTTGAGAATATATCTTTATATAAATACGTATACATTTATATCAATACATGTACATATATATTTGTGTGTATGTATGTGTGTGTGTGTGGTGTGTGTGTGTGTGTGTGTGGTGCATTTGCAAATGATCATGTGTTTACCTTTCACATTATAACCAGATCATCTCTTCCTAATCACATTTACATTACTAACAGGAAAAGGATGAACTAATTTAACACTAGACTAGCTAGAATGTAACAAATTATACAAACATCAAATAGCACTATATCTTCTCCTTTTCTCAATTTCTTTTCTTCCTTCTTTCTTGTTCTCCTCTTTCTCTCTCTCTCTCTCTCTCTCTCTCTATCTCTATCTCTCTCTCTTTAGCTTCACCTCACTTCTTCATATATTCAGATCTAATTATTAACAAATGAATCAAGAACCAACTAAACGAAGCATATCAACATACAGATAGTTATTCCTTGCAGTTAATCTGTAAACTGAAATACAACTTACCATTCTACCAAGAGCAACTATTAGCGTTTTTACTCATAATTCCAGATTTGCCACCGTTCCCAGCTTATTACTTCAAAGTAAATAACTCTCACTCATTTCGTTTTTTTTCATTAAATTTAATTATTAAAAACATTTCAATTTAAAAATTCTTGTACAGGTGTAGCTGTGTAGTAAGAAGCTTCCCAACTACATGATTCCAGGTTCAGTCCCATTGTGTGGCATCTGGGGCAAAGTGTCTTCTACTATAGCCACAGGCTGAACAAAGCTTTGTGAGTGGATTTGGTAGATGGAAACTCAAAGAAGCAGGACTTACATATATATATATATATATATATATATATATATATATATATAAATTGTATAAAATATTTTTATACATCGAGAGGAGACCATTGACAGGACTCCTTACATGCTAGAAAGGGTAGTTAAAATCCAAACCATGAAAAAGGAATTCATGAGGCACACTGTTACGACACTAGAATGAACAAAAAATAAATTAGTTAATCCTAAACTCAAGTTTCTCTAATATTTGTTGAATAAATACATTATGCGATACATTATTTGCGCCATGTGGAAAATATTTCACCAATATTATCCAAATGATATTGGCATTATGTTTAATTCACCCAAGACTAGACCCCTGTGCAATGCGTCCCTTACAAAGGTCATAAGAACATTGTAACACAATTTCTTCACTACAAATGGTCCTGCACTTTTCAATGTTATCCCAAAAGAAATTAAAGTAGGAAAAGACCCCACAACTTTCAAACAGTACCTGGACAAATTCCTCCAGGAAATACTGGATAAACCACCTATACCTGGATGCATCTCAACCAACAACAATTCTCTGCTTGAGTGGTCCATAGTGTCCCAAAATAATTAACTAATAGACTTTTCCAGGTGGTGCTATTGAATTAGTAATGACCTGGGCTGATAATGGCTAAAACCAACCTAAGTTATCTAAGTTATATATATATCATCATCATCATTTAACGTCCGTTGTCCATGCTGGCATGGATTGGATAGTTTGACTGGGCTGGCATGCTGGAAGGCTGCACCAGACTCCCATCTGATTTGGCATGGTTTTCTGTGGCTGAATGCCCTTGGTAATGCCAACCACTCCGAGAGTGTAATGGGTGATTTTACATGTCACCAGCATGTAAAATGGTATCTGCCACAACTGCAATTTTGCTCAGTTTGATGGGTCTTCTTCTCAAGGTGCAGTGAATATATTGTTGTCTAAATTACACAAAAATGAAAATAACACTGACATCTCCTTTTAACAAATATATTTGCCAAAATTACATAAAAATATTTTGAAATACTAAAGAGTAAATTTATTCAATAAACTCATTATTGGCTTCAACCAAAGCCTGCAGACAACTTTGGAATCTCCTGCAACTCTTCTGGACGTTTGCCTTGTTTAAGTTGGGGCCATAATCCTTGCCTTCAGTTCACCGTTGGTATTACAAGGAGTTTTGTTGGTCTCTCACTCAACTGTGCCCCACACATAATAATCAAGGGGGTTAAATAGTCTGAGGAGTTAGGTTGCCAGATGTTAGGGGTGATGTGGGTGCAGAAATTGTCTGACCATCATAACAAGCAATATTAAATCTCTGAGCGAGAAGTAAACAGTAGCAGCACGGAATCACAAAATATATTTGCCAACTAACTGTGGTAGTCCCATATATACACATACGTGTGTGTGTGTGTGTGTGTGTGTGTGTAGTATATATTTCATCTTATAAGAAAAAGGCCTGTTGTAAACTCAGAGTCTTAGCCCGCTGCCATCCTGTAGATGTTTAGAATTAATTTTGTGTCATAGTGTATACAACAGAAGTAATTTTCTAGTGCAAAGTATATAAATATGTCTGGTAAAAACTGCACAAATATTCATGGATAAACTAGTTTTTCGTTTTGCACAAGAAAGCCATATTTAGTGAAATGAATTACACTGGCTATTACAAATTGTTTGGCCTATCATGAGTTGTGATTCGATTTGGATGTTATTCATGGAAAGTATACGTACAGCAATATGGTTATTTATCTTCAGATGTTATGAAGCTCTCTATTCATCGAAGATGTGCTAATCTGGTCGGTAGCATTTGAAGGTTACATGTGAACCACAATAACTGTATGCATGAAGTGAGAAATGGCTGCTTAATGGTGTTATTAGTGTACAGGTAGTAACATAAGCATATGAGCTGCTTCACTATCAAAGGGATTCTATATTTAACGGTGCCAAAACTTTCGTCCAGTTCAGGATTGTAGACCTTCTCGAAATATATCTTCTTTTTCTCTCACATAGCTGTTGATTCAGTATCATAATTATAGCTTTATATTGTACAAGTATTTACTCGTTGGATTGAAATATTTAGCTGCATTTAGATTTGTAAGTATTTCAAGTTAGTTATATTAATGTCTAATATTACTGGTTCTGTTTAAGAGTTAACATCAATAAGTACATTTTTAGCATCTAAGGTTTATCTTTTTGTTTTACTTTTTGCTTGCTTCACTCATTACATTGCAGTTATGCTGGGACATCACCTTGAAGTGTTTAGTCGAACAAAATGACCTAATACTTATTTTATTGGTCTCGTTTTCTGAACCGCTAAGTTACACAGATATATAGACAAGCTAATACTGGTCGTCTAGTGGTGGTAGGTATAGACGCAAAGATACAAACACATACACACGCAATGAGCTTTTACTCTGTTTCTGTCTACAAAAATTAAATACGCAAAGCATTGGTAACTGCCATGCAGTGGGACTGAACCTATAGCAATATAGTTGCCGTGAGCTTTCTTAACAACACAGTCATGTCTATGCATATAAAAGTCAAAAGCCACTCTTGGGACTTGAACCCACATCTTCTATGGTCATAACAAATGTGCTACCATACTATGCTAAAGAAAGCAATAATTATGTTACAGCCCCTGTAACAAACTGGGAGAAAAATCACCGAAAAGGTTGCAGATTGCAATGAAAGAACTTTGACAAATGAACCAAAAACAAAAACAATTTGCCGTTTAACCAACAATTGATTGATCAGTTGGTTAGATACATATTTACCCTTTAGCATTTAAACTGGCCATATCAGACCAAAATAATCTATCTGTTTTGTCTTCAAGCTGGCCAGATCTGGCCTCTCACAATTATCTTACAATATTATTCTAAAAATAAACCATCATATCATTGAAATCTCAAAGCTACAGGTTCGTTTTCCATGGGTTCGCAAATGAGATTTGAGCCCAGCAAAAGAAAGGCATTGTCTGTCACAAACTGTGCACACTAAAAGGTCATTGTGATTCACCTTGATCATAACATTCTTCCTTAAATCTCTCTTACGTCTTGCATGCATTATCCTGGCCTCTTCAAATGCTTTCACTCCACTCCACACTTATATATATATATATATATATATATATATATATATATATATATGAGAAAAAATAAGGTATTCAGAGTTCTGGATGGTTGTACATATACAAATATTTATTAACATGTCATATGTTTTTACAAATCACATATTTTCATCTACTCTAGTAGATTCTTCATATATCTTCTTTTTCTCTCACATAGATTGTTGATTCAGTATCATAATTATAGCTTTATATTGTACAAGTATTTATTCCTTGGTTTGAAATATTTAGTAACTGGGAACGTTTTGTGTGCGACAAATCCTTTCTAGTTCAGGCTTCCACCATTGGAAGCCAATTGTTGCAACACTCAGGCATGAGTTTGCCGACTCGCATCATCAGCTGAAGTCATACTAACACATGGTGCATTTTTGTTTTGCCATGCTTCTCCCCTGTTCATCGATTTTTGCAATGGCTGAAAAGTATAGACTTTCAGTAAGAAACTCTTATAAAATACTAGAAATTTCAAGTATGCACAGATATTTACTTGTACTTCATATGTGGTTTTCTCTGTGTATGTTTCAATTCATAATTTCTGGGAAGTGTTTACATTTTGATCAGCTTCTGATACAGACCTCCAAAATGTATATTGAGATTTTACATCAACTTGGTGTCTTCACAGAAGATTTCTGTTTTAGACTGAACAGAGCTTCATTCTAAACTATTTTCTATAACATATAATGGTGTGGCTGCTTTCTATTTATAACTGTTTAAATTTACAATATTTACATTAACCTTCAACACTTCACATACCCAAAAGTTGCCTGTTTCATATGCACCTTCTCACTAAAAGATATATTACCATAGTAATATAAATGAATTAAAAATACCAAGAACAATTCACATTACCATTCCATAAGCAATGAATAAATTTCTACATATTTTATACATATATTTGTATTTACTTTTTATATTATCAAAGGAAAAAACATATTAAATTATATATGTATAGACATACACACGCACATATATATATAAATATATATATATATTATATATATATATATATGAGAAAAAATAAGGTATTCAGAGTTCTGGATGGTTGTACATATACAAATATTTATTAACATGTCATATGTTTTTACAAATCACATATTTTCATCTACTCTAGTAGATTCTTCATATATCTTCTTTTTCTCTCACATAGATTGTTGATTCAGTATCATAATTATAGCTTTATATTGTACAAGTATTTATTCCTTGGTTTGAAATATTTAGTAACTGGGAACGTTTTGTGTGCGACAAATCCTTTCTAGTTCAGGCTTCCACCATTGGAAGCCAATTGTTGCAACACTCAGGCATGAGTTTGCCGACTCGCATCATCAGCTGAAGTCATACTAACACATGGTGCATTTTTGTTTTGCCATGCTTCTCCCCTGTTCATCGATTTTTGCAATGGCTGAAAAGTATAGACTTTCAGTAAGAAACTCTTATAAAATACTAGAAATTTCAAGTATGCACAGATATTTACTTGTACTTCATATGTGGTTTTCTCTGTGTATGTTTCAATTCATAATTTCTGGGAAGTGTTTACATTTTGATCAGCTTCTGATACAGACCTCCAAAATGTATATTGAGATTTTACATCAACTTGGTGTCTTCACAGAAGATTTCTGTTTTAGACTGAACAGAGCTTCATTCTAAACTATTTTCTATAACATATAATGGTGTGGCTGCTTTCTATTTATAAACTGTTTAAATTTACAATATTTACATTAACCTTCAACACTTCACATACCCAAAAGTTGCCTGTTTCATATGCACCTTCTCACTAAAAGATATATTACCATAGTAATATAAATGAATTAAAAATACCAAGAACAATTCACATTACCATTCCATAAGCAATGAATAAATTTCTACATATTTTATACATATATTTGTATTTACTTTTTATATTATCAAAGGAAAAAACATATTAAATTATATATGTATAGACATACACACGCACATATATATATATAAATATATATATATATATAAATATATGTGTGTATGTGTATGATATTTTATACATGATTAACTGGATGTCAAATCTTCATTTCTTTAACTATCAATCAAATTTTATTATCATAAACTCATTTGATATTCTAATTTAATCTTCAAAATATATGCATAAGCCTCGTATATACACACATATACATTGACAAATTAAATGATAGCTGTATTTCCATACATATGATTTCATGGATCTGTGAACATGTGCAACCAGATATGTCAAATCATGTATGATAATGCTATATAGCTTTGCCATTTTTTGTGTGTTTGTTTAAGTGCGGACACCTACACAAATACGCACACATATACATGTACATATGGATGTTTGTGTATATATATAAATATATATATGTATATAGATAGAGAGAGAGAGAGAGAGAGCATGGAGGGGAAAGACACACACCTGTATGTGTATATGCATGTGTTATGTATATGTATGTGTATATATAAATTGTTTATAATCTGCTAAATGCAATTTGAGATTAAATATAACTAGCAGAGCCATAAATTGCTGGATTAATATGCATCGATTTATGTTAAATACTTTATTTGCCAACATAACTTGTATTTTCATCATTACCATTAGTTTAAGATATATATATGATGTTGTTTGAAATATGTACATGAATTGTGAGTGTGTTTGTGTGTGGTGGGGGTATTTGTGTGCGTAATATACACATATATTAATCTAAGCAGCTTCAGAAGGCCTTCAAAGCCATGGTTCACTGCCCCTTCCTCCAGCCAAACCAATAAAAAATATAAACACTTAAAATATAGGCGTAGGAGTGGCTATGTGGTAAGTAGCTTGCTAACCAACCACATGGTTCCGGGTTCAGTCCCACTGCGTGGCATCTTGGGCAAGTGTCTTCTGCTATAGCCCCGGGCCGACCAATGCCTTGTGAGTGGATTTGGTAGACGGAAACTGAAAGAAGCCTGTCGTATATATGTATATATATATATAAGTGTGTGTGTATATGTTTGTGTGTCTGTGTTTATCCCCCTAACATTGCTTGACAACCGATGCTGGTGTGTTTACGTCCCCGTCACTTAGCGGTTCGGCAAAAGAGACCGATAGAATAAGTACTGGGCCTACAAAGAATAAGTCCTGGGGTCGATTTGCTCGACTAAAGGCGGTGCTCCAGCATAGCCACAGTCAAATGACTGAAACAAGTAAAAGAGAGTAAAAGAAAAGAGAGGTAAGCATGATCCAGGAATCTGAGTGTAGGAAGTTAGTAAGCTTCAAACATTTAGGCAGCTACTATATGACTAAAAATGTATAATTTACAAGAGAATATATTTATTAACATACACTTCTTCCCATATCAAAATTAAAAGGAATTTCAATAGGCATGCATATATATATATATATAAGTTCAGTAAAAATTTAGATTCAGATGAATATGGTACTTAACTTGAAGGTACCAGAATTTAGTATGGTATTATCTACACAATTTAAAATAAGGTGATTATAATCAAAATAAGCAACAAGGATATCCAGAGGTAATGCAGTACGATCGTTTCATGCAACTCTATTTAATTGAACAATGCAAACATTACATCAATTTAAAATGTAGAGCAATCTTCAACTGCACAAAAATATAGAATTTAATTATATATATATATATATATATATATATATACACACACACATGTATCCATGTATTAAGCTATATTTAATATATATATAGATGATTGTTGTCTCCTAGTGTCTCCTCATTGTCGATGGCATTTCTATCTTTCCTTCCATGATCTCTCAGATGACTATTCAGTCCCACTGCAGGGATCTTCATAGTTTGAAGCATAGGTGATAGACAACACATAATGCAAACCCACTAATTTTTTCATAATACAGTTTTAAATTAAAACCTTCCAAAATAATTTCATTTCTGAAGAATGTTCTAAACATTAGCTTAATAACGAGGAATATTAGTTACTTTATTAAAACCTCACCTCATGTTTTGATTATTTTCAGAATTAATTGGGAATTATGTTTCAGGAGAAATATGATCATAAAAGAGTTAATGTTCAATTAGTCAAGTTTATTAGGTCAGTTGGGATGACATACTAAGAGAAAAACCTGTTTGAATGAGATTTTAGTTTCACCTAGCTATCATAAGTACTGAGAAAGATATTATTTCATTATCAAATTTATATTAAGTAGCGCCATTGTCAGTTCTACTTTTATATATCTGGAAGAAACAGAGAAGTTGTCAAGCAAACATGAACAATTCATATGGCTTCAGACATATCATAATTCACTCTGTTCTGGGATTTTGTTGTTGTACATTTTATTGTTGACCAAATGGTGTACAGAACAGTAGTTAGGACAACTTTAGTCTTTTTGTTTTTTTATCTCTATGAACCTGTAAAACTGGCAAATCTGCAGAGATGTTATTAAGGTAATGAATAAAGTGCCTGTTTTTTGTTCTGGTTCTCAGCACCCTGACTTCAAATCCTGATGGGTTTAGCTTTGCCTTTGCTCTTTCCAGGGTCAATAAATAAAATACAAGTCATGTGTTGAGTCCTTTTCTCCTATCACCATCTCCCCTCTTGCTTGCTTTCTCTTTCTTTGGACTAAACCATTAAATAAAATAATCAGGGCCAGTACCAGATTTAGACTTGGTGAAATTCTAACTTATATAAAATTTATAAAGGCCCCTTATAAAGAAATTACAAATATTAGAAGCAATTTTTTAATTATTTCATAACTCATTGGATTATGACCCCTAAGCAGGAGTTTGTTTAGCTCAGTGGCTCTCAACCACAGTTCATACAATCCCTTAGAGTCCCTGTAAGATTTCTGGAGGTCCACACAA
Organism: Octopus sinensis; assembly: GCF_006345805.1. Taxonomy (NCBI): domain Eukaryota; kingdom Metazoa; phylum Mollusca; class Cephalopoda; order Octopoda; family Octopodidae; genus Octopus; species Octopus sinensis. The sequence goes on along the minus strand of NC_043002.1, from coordinate 37,542,202 downwards.
GTAAAATAGTAAATTGGATCTACTGTAGTATTTTATGGGTCTATTGAAAAATGTTTGCTTTAAATCTATTTATTATAACACCTAGGTTTCTTTCTCTTTCAACCAACAAAAGTGAATGTATGATAAACAAAATAGGAATTTCAAAACCAATATCTACAAAACTAGTGTTTAAAGCATTGAATGACTGTTGGGATCCACCAGAATAGAATAGTGTGGAGGCACATGGACTCGCGGTCGAGGGATCGCGGGTTCGAATCTCAGACCGGACGATGTGTGTGTTTATGAGTGAAACACCTAAGTTACACGCGGCTCCAGCAGAAGGTAATGGCGAACTTCTGCTGACTCTTTTGCCACAACTTTCTCTCACTCTTTCCTCCTGCATCTTGCAGCTCACCTGCAACGGACCGGTGTCCAGTCCAGGTGGGGAACCTATACGCCAAGGAAACTGGGAAACCGGCCCTTATGAGCCAGGCATGGCTCAAGAAGGAACAAACAACAACAACAACATGTCACAAACAGAATAGAATAGTAATCAAAGAAATCCATTTGTTATAAATGGTTGAGAACTACAGCTTTATCTTACAATTAAATACTGATACTATTCTAATGCATCAAGGTGGCAAGCTGGCAGAATCGTTAGCATGCTTGAGTGGTATTTCATGTCTTTATGTTCTGAGTTCAAATGCCACCAGGGTCGACTTTGCCTTTCATCCTTTTGGGATCGATAAATTAAGTACCAGTTGTGTACTGGGGGCGATCTAATCGACTGGGCCCCTTCCCACAAAATTTCAGGTCTTGTGCCTAGAGTAGAAAAGGATTAATTAAGTACCAGTGAGACCCTGGGGTCGATGTAATCAACTGGTCCCCTCCCCCAAAATTTCAGGCCTTGTGCCTATAGTAGAAAGGATTATTCTAATACATCCTTCCTTTTTTTTTTTTTAAGATTTAGAGATTTGAGGAATGAATAATTTGGCTGCTATTTCTAGCGGATCAAAGAATGGTTTATTAGAGGCCTCCCTCAAAGACTCGTCAGGTTGCACTGTTATTATACATTAGTGACAGTTCAGTTGACTGAGCAGTTCTCTGTTTGATCTGTCCAGTTTTAATACATAGTGCATCAATGATTAGTAACAGCACTTACAGCAACAGTTGCAGCAACAGTAGTGGCAGTAGAGTTTATAAACTAGTAGATGGTGGCGGTAGAGGGGGAGATAGCTGTATTGGTGGCAGTGAACATGTAGCGATGGTAATGGTGGTGGTGGTGGTGTTGTTGTTGTTGGTGTTGGTGGTGATGGTGGTGGTGGTAATGGTTGTCGTGGCAATGGCTGGTTAGTGGTAGCTGGTTTTTGTAGCAGTTGTGGTTGAGGAGTAAGTGGTATTGATGGTAAAAGGTTGAGGTAGTAGCTTTCATGGTGGTGAAAAGAAACTATTGGCTTTCTTAGTAGTAGCTCAGGTTGCAGTGGTGATGAAGGTGGCTCAGATTATAGAAGTGGTGATTGTATGGTGGTGGTGGTAGTAGTAGTAGTAGTAGTAGTGGGGGGTGGTGGTCGTCGTCATCATTGTAGTAGTGGTGTTGGTGGTGGTGGTAGTGGTGGTGGTGGTAGTGGTGGTTGCGGTAGTGGTTGTCGTCATCATTGTAGTAGTAGTAGTAGTAGTGAGAGGATAGGATACTTTTTATACTATTGGTAGTGGTGGTAATGATATGTGACATGTAGTGGTGGTGGCCATATATTGATAGATGGATAGCAGATCTATCCATCTATCAATATATGCATATATATACATATATATATAGATGTGTATATAAATATATGCATACACCCCACCCACACATATATATATATATATATATATTTACATATGTATATACAAACATAAATACATATATAAACATATTTATATACTTATATCTCTTTATATATATATATATACATATATAAAAATACACACACACATATATACATATATATATATGTATATATATATATGTATATATGTATGTATATATATGTATATATATATATATATATATATAATATATATATTGTAAAGTACTCATGATAATGGTGTTGGTTAGTTTTGTCATGCATCAAATAAAAACTAGTTGACAATCAGACAAACAGACAGACATATCCATCAACACATAGTGTTTATGAAATGGAAATCTCTTGCATCAGAAGCAGAAGAGAAAAATCAGTCAACCTCTGCGAAAGAGGAATAGTAAGAAATACACAGAGAGAGGGAGAGGAGAGAGAGAGAGAGTGAGTGAGAGAATGAGAGAGCGAGAGAGCAAAATGCATCCATACCAATCAAGGTATCATATCATGCCATAGCATGATAAACTATACCATGTATTTCACTGCTTTGTTTTTGTTGTTGTTGTTGTTGTCGTCATTGTTGTTGTTGAAATGATGCTGTAATGGAATTGTCAATTATAAAGGTAAGAGACAGAGGACAAGTCAGAGTAAACGATGAATTTTTATGCATGCAGAGTACTTCTCTTTCAAACAAAACAAAAAAAATCAACAGATTGCATCACGAAGTACACAGTGCACACCTCATTCTAGGGAAGACTAGCTAGCTCTCCCTTGAGATTCCTGATAGACATTGATATAAAACCCATAATGGATTAAGCATAAAACCACAGCTGACATGATATAGCTGAGAGGAGATTCATCAATAATATAATCCTAAAGTTCTTTCATATGGATATTATTTCACAGAATATTTCAAATAATTCAATTGAAAGATATTCTACATTAGGTAGATGGGAAAGGAAAGAAGAGCATTCTTTTTATTTTATTTTATTTTTTTTACTTATTTCCCCACCCTAGTTTTTTTCACCCCTACCACTATAAACTCCCCCACCTTGCCATTATTCCCTGCTAGTGTTTTATTGTTTTTTTTTTCGTGTGTATGTGTGTTAATATGGTGATTGTGAAATTCTTGTTATCATGTTCGGCTTTCATCAAGCAAGACGGCAAAAGTGTTTAGCTTATTTTAGAGGGAAAATATGACATGAAAGGAATTTATTAATATACTTACTTTCTATTCTTTGTACATTTAAAAAAAAAAAAGAAATATTTGTAACCGTTCCCTTGATACAGTTTCCAAATACATCTCTGTGTGTATACAAATAAATACATTTATGTATGCGTTTGCCTTGTATACACCCATATATATGCACACATATATATACATATATATATATTTACATATTTATATATATATATACATATGTATATGTATACACACACACACATTATACACATGCATGCACATCTAAAATAAATATAATTATTTTGATTATTAAATCAGATATATTTGTGTATATATATATGTATATATATATTATATATATGTATATATATACACCCTTTTACCTTTTTACACATTATATACACATATATATATATATATATATATACCCTTTTATGCTTTATATATATATATATATATATTTATATATGTATGTATTATGTATGTATTATGTATGTATGTATATGTGTATTGGGTCAGGAATTTAGTTCATATACACACACAAATGCACACTCACTCTCACAAAAAGACATATACACAGACAGATACAAATTGGCATAAAACCAAACACAAAACACACACATAAATACTTACAAACCTTATTAGTAAACAGATAAACGGTTCAATATTCAATATATAAGCATTCACAAAATTCAAGATATTGTAACATTTTGGGTAAGAAGGGCAAAGGATATGCCATATTGAACAGAAGAGGATAACACAAGAAACCCACATTCAGAAAGTGCCATTCTTATTTATTACATAAGTAGTGTATTCTTTCATGTGAAATAATATATATATATATATATATATATATATATATATATTTGTAACCATTCCCTTGATACAGTTTCCAAATACATGTGTGTGTGTATACAAACAAATACATTTATGTATGTGTGTTGCACTGTATATACACAGACACACACATATATATGTATACATATATGTATTTTATATAGGATACATGTATGTAAGCATATTTATGCATATATATATATATACACACAATACAATATGTATATATACATAATATAGGTACATACATGATAATGATTGGATATGCAGATAAGTCTCTTTTTCATTTGCATTGAAGGTTTATATACACACACACCCATACATACATACATATATATTAATATACACTGGTACAGTTGTGTTTTTTGTTTATTTTGTTTTGCAAAACCATAAAAGCGATCAATGCAAGTTTGAGTTCGAAGTCTGTAGAGTGTGAAATATGTTTATCTATGTCTTAGAGAAACAAGAATGCATTCGTAGACCATGGTTCCATTTGGTCATCCTTTCATTTAGTGTGTAAGAAAGAATAGAAATGGAATGACTCTCATTAAAGTAAATACTGCTAGCAGAGTAAAGCACAACACATTTAGTAACTCAAGGATCAGAGGCTAGAGGTACTTTTTTTTTTTTTTTAATTTGATGCTCGGGAAAGTGAGAAAGTCTTTTCAACAGAAAGGAATAAGAGAAAATAAACAGAGAGAGAATTATAAGCACAGCAATCCTCAAACTAGAAGCCTGGTTCAACTATCTGCATCTAAGTAGACACCTTAAAAGTCATGCAAACATCATATGGTAGTGTCAGAGGGAACGATGATTTTAATCTGCCAACTACTCATTTTCATGTATTTTCACATATTTTCTGCCTGCTAATGTTACTCAAAAAGCATTGACTGACTGAAGTTTTCATATATGATACTTATCAAAGTTGGTTTATAGTGGAATCAAACATAAAACTCCATAGTTTACAGGAAACATTTTAACCACATGGCCATGCCAGCACCCATAAAATCTTGTTGTATTAAAGGCATTTGAATCAAAGTAAGACTCATTTCATTGTAAATGTTGTCATTGTGATGAAGGAGAAGCATCTGGTTTCAGAATCATTCACTTTAAATTCTTATAGAATTTTCATTGAAACTCTGGTTTGATTCTAAATGATGCAGAGAATGAAGCATAAAAAAAGCAAATATTACTCACACTGCTGTGAAGCCTCAAATTTAAACAGACACAGAATATAGAAAGTTGTGATGTTTGTGCTTTTACCATAGCAAATGCATTAGTGATGAAAGGAGAATGGTTTTGACTGAGAATCAAATCCAGATTACTGTGAGTGTGTGTGGCTTCTCCCCCTTATATTTGATATATAGTTATTTAGTTAGGAATATAGTTTGGGAAATGAAACCAGCTTTAGGTATTTTACTAATGGAGACAACATGTTGCCAAATTACATTGACTTTTTTTTTTGTTTTATTAAAGGAAAGAAATAGGAATTAAAATTCTTATCATCTCAGTTAATGTTCCAACAATATTTAGAATTGAAAACATAGATATAAAGGTTAGTTCTCTATAGCTTTAAGTTGGTTCTGTAAGATTAAATAACAATTATCAATGTTTTACAGTAACTTTAAGCTTAAACCTGATATTGACTTCTAAAGTTCCTAAGATTGGTTTACTAAGCAAAGAGAAGGTTTGTTACTTAACAGTGTGTTATTTCCATGCAGTAACATTGGTCATAGAAGTCCAATGTAATTATAGAAATAGCCTGTGTCTTTTGTATATCGTGATTTAATAAATAGGTGATCACATTAAAGGATTATTGAAATTTTTTTCTGTGTAAGTTTTGTAAGGGGAACAAATGAACAAACAGAACACATGACATTTGTAGATCACAGCAGACTGGTGAGATTAACTTGTTTGCAGTAGTTTAGTGTAGGTTTCAGTACCCAAAGTGGTTGCTCCCTTTCTTTAGCATAACATACCTTTGAATACTGCAAACACATTTTACACAGCCTGACACTCACCCCACTCCCCATCACATCATCACCACCTTCTCTCTTACTCTCTCTCTCTCTCTCTCTCTCTCTCTCTTTCTCCCCCTCTCTCTCTCTCCGTTCTTTTCCCATTTGAGGCAACCTCAGTTGAGGTGTCATGTCCTGCCAGTTACTTGGTGACCTTGCTGTAGCTGGTGCCAAGTAAAAAGCAGCCAGTGCACTCTGTAAGGTGGTTGGTGTAAGGAAGGGCATCCAGTCATAGAAACCATGCCAAATCAGACAGTAGGAACTGGTACAGTCTTCTGATTTGCCAGTTCCTGTTAAACTCTCCAACCCATATCAGCATAGATAAGGAACATTAAATGATGACAACAGCAACAACGAATGATGATGATGATGATATTATTACCATCATATGCTTTGATATTCATCCAGAACATGCAAAAAGCACAGGGTTGGAAAGGGCATCTAGAAAATTTTTCTTCTCGTGGGGAAAGGGAAATAAAACTGAAGGAAGTGCAAAGTTTTGGAGATGTAACACATAAGAGTGAGATATGAAGAGGGGTAGATGGAATATGTAGGACCGGGATTGTGATGGTATGAAGCTAGTGCAAAGGTGTTAAAGGCCATTTAAGAAGTAAGAGAAGAGACAAAGAAATGTCACATGTGTAAGAATACTGGGAAGGATGGGAATTGAACCACAGGCTAGTGGCTCATGGCTTCTTGCAGTTTACTTTCAATGAAGAATTCAAGCAGTCCGGCAGTAGCCATGCTTAAATGAAATTTTTTAAAAATATAAATAAATAAAACAATGTTAAAAGAAAACAGAACAAATCAGGTTTTGATTTTGGCATTGTCATAAATGCTAACAACATTGAAACAAGCTTGCTATACTTAAGAAAAAAAGGTTTACTCATTAGCAATTAAAGAGAGTTAACATGCACCTGAAGCTTAGTTTACCAAATAACTGAACTGTGCACCTATACTGAATGCATATACACCATCTCTCCACTGGAAACTCTCATTACTAAGCAGATGTATGATTATTTTAGTTCTCATAAATCTATAAGCATAATTTACAATCAATATACTTAACATGAATATTTGTGGCTGAAGAATTATGTGGAAATTTATGTAACTAGGTTTATGTTGATTAATTAACACTCAATGAGAATCAGGTAAGGTTATCTACTGAGCAGACAGCTATATATGGTTTCTTCTAAAATCAGAAACTGGTGCATGTATAGTCTAGCAAACACAGGATTGCAGATGGAGAAAAATCTAGGTCATTTACTGGTGTTACCATTATTGATGAAAATCATCTGTAATATAATGCTTTGCCATTATATACCTTTTAGAATGTATATGATATTGAATCAGCCTTGATGGAATCTGGATAAAGTATTGAATATGACTGATAAGCCACTGATAAATCAAATCGGCACGATGTTATGATGCTTATACTTAGATTAAGGGAAGTTAATGGGATTTACAAAATGTTGTCTGCTGATTGGATTGGCCAAAAAAAAAAATCAGTGCAGTGATAAAAGATGGATACAATAAACAAACTTTTAATCAAGATTAACACTTTATCCACAGACCCATTCAAGATAGTTAAAAAAAAGGGATTCAAGTTCTAGGTATATCGCTCCACATCTGAGAAGCTAATGATGATATCTACAAACAAACAGATGATCCTTTAGACAGAGCTCCAGAAAGAGCAGTCAAATCTTTCTCAAATTACACACAACGGTTTTACTGCAAGGGCATATTGTTGGAATTATCCAGCAATGGACTTGCAGAGAGATATATAGATGGGGTGGGTATGGCTGAAATATCTTTGATTATAGGTTTACATTATCAGAGCTGGTGTGGGGCTAAGGAACAACCACAATTCTAAATCCATAACACAACAGTCACCAATTGATAGTAGTATCCATCAGCCTAACTGCAGGTAAAAAAAAACACCAAGAAGATATTCTCATTTTAATTGGTATAAAATTATCAGTCATAATGCAAAATTATATGTAAGGGTGTTATATATTCTTGTTTGTTACCTAAATTGTAGCTGGAGCATTTAATCCTTCCTAATAGGCTTTTCACATGAAAACAATCCTTTTACTTGCTTTTTTTGAAATTCTATAAGAAAGAACCCTACAGACAAATCTCCAGCATTTATTTTCCATTTTGTTTTTAATTCCACTCACAAAAATACCTCCAAAGCCAACCCTCTTTGACACTAAATGCAAAACTTCTGAAAGAAAATACCCTGACAATATCCTTGCTTCCACTTTCAAATAGGGAAACACTAAGCTAGCTCCTATTTTCACCAAAAATTTCTACTCTGCTCTCAATTAATGATGTTACTTGATTTGTCAGAAATATTCACAATATTTCCCTCAAAGTGTACCCTATCATCTTAAAAAAAGGGATGTCAGACACATATGATAATGTGAGTCAAATGAAGTCATTGTTGTGGCCGATGGCAGTACCACCTAACTGACACCCATGCTGGTGGCATGTAAAAATCATCATTTGAGCGTGATTGATGCCAGTGCTGCCTGACTGGTCCTGTGCTGGTGGCACGTAAACAGCACCATTGAAGCATTGTCAATACCAGTACTGCCAGACTGGCCCTTGTGCCAGTGCCACATAAAAAGCGCCCACTAAACTCTCAGAGTGGTTGGTGTTAGGAAGGGCATCCAGCTGTAGAAACTTTGCCAGGTCAGATTGGAGCCTGGTACAGCCTTCTGGCTTGCTAGCCCTCATCTAAACCAGCCAACCCATGCCAGTATGGAAAGCAGGCATTAAACGATGATGATGATGATGAGTCCTAGATGTACTAAAGACAATAAGGTTTTCAAGATGAAGCTGCCTTTTAGCACAGGCTTATTTAATCAGACTGATTTGGGGATTAAAAAATAGCAAAACAACCAACCATGATTGTTTCTCTATGCTTATCTAACAAGCTAATCTTATAAGTATACAATTTTTGTTGCCATGGTCAAGAGTAAAGTTAGTTAATTACTTAAGCCTTTTGCTCCCTATGGAACATAATCCATTGACAAGTTATCTCAACTTTTCTCAATTCTGGGCCGTCATCTTCCAGGTTTTGTCCTTGATGCTTCTGCAGCTCTACATATTTTTCTAGGTAGGAATGCTGACCCTATGCAAACCCATTTTTACCTCTGGCAAGAAATGATTAGTATTAGTCTAGTCTCAATCCTTTGACTGGTCCAGCATGAGGACTCCTGTCAAGAGCTTGTGCTCCACTAACTTAGCTCTCGAGATCATTAAGGCACACAACCACCACATCACAACAAGGATTAGACTGGACCTTGTGGTGAAAGGTTAAGATAAGGTGGGGTATATAATTCATAAGAATTAGACTACTACAAGGTTTTTTCACTCACTTGTATTAGAAAAACACATAAAAATATAACATTTTTATTTTCTTTAGATTAAAATATTTTTATGTATATCAATGTATTTTATCTCATATGAAATATTAAGAATTAATATTGTGGATTATAACTGATTATCTACACTTGTAGCCATTCTAAGATGTTTCTTGTTATGTATAGTCTTTTAAGACAACTTAGGCTAATGTACTATTCATAATCTTTTGCGATAAAATGTAATTTTTAACTGGCTTCTTAATGTTAGCATATATGAATTTCTTGTACATAAAAATACTATACTATGTATCAGATATGATATGTGAGCTACTGAGATTAAATATTCTATTTGCTGGCTAAAAATTTACAAATTATTCGTTTTATTTCAAGAATTATGTGGAATCACATTTATGTGTGAATGTGAATGTGCGTGTGTGCATGTGCGTATGTGTGTGTGCATGTGAGAGAGAGAGTAACAGAGAGTGTGTGTGCACGTTTGTGTTTGTATTTGTCTCCCTACTCACATGATAGCTGGTACTAGTTTGTTTGAATTCCTATAACTTATCAGTTTGGCAAAAAGAAGCAACAGAATTAGTACCAGATTTAAAGAATAAGTCCTGGTGTCAAACTTGCTCGACTAAACTTCCCAAGATGGTGCCACAGCATAGGCACAATCCAATAACTGAACCAAGTAAAAGATAAAAGATTTATTTATTTATTTAGTAATTTCTTATCTTTAAGTCGGTAGGGGATTTAGTTGGCATGACTCTTTACAGGGCCTCCAAGACTGATGAGTGAGGTGGAGAGAAGCATTCTCTAATCAGAGACCTAGGCTAAATACTTGAAACTGAGTGAACTTTGCTGAAGGTCTACAGACACCCAATGTGTCAGACTGTGGGTAATGGGTTAACTACTATACAAATAGACCATAGATGGATTTGAACTCACAACACAAAGAACTGCAAGAAGTACCACAAGGTGTCTAGTATTATGTTTTTACAATTCCAATCCAGCATCCTGAAAGGGAACCTTTTTTCTTCAAATCTGGTTAGATAAAAGCAGCATTGACTTCAGTGTGATTATGAAGTATTATAAGATTAGATGGCACTGACTCAACCTGTTAAAAATAGCAGTTAAACCTCTCTCAAATCTCACCCTAATGGTGCACTGGATAATGCCATCCAATTGACCACCCAAAAATGGAACTTTTCTTTTCAGCATTGGGAAGATGAGAGGCAGCACTGACCTCAGCAAGATTATAAAGCTTTATAAGATAAGATGGCACTGACTTGACCTGTTAAAAATAGCAGTTAAATTTTCTGCAAAAATCTCACCCTAATGTTGCACTGGATAATGTCATTATGGATAAACAAAAAATTGGATAATTGTAACTAGAATCTTCTTAATATAGACCAGCCTTGTCAAAAGTGAGGTTAGGTTAAATGACAGCAATAACAACAACATCATATCCATGAAGAATGCTTAATTTCACATGGCTAACGTGTCATTTGTTTTCTGATTTAGAATTTTATTAATTTTCATTAGTCTTCATTTATTCTTTTACCCTATTTACCATTTCTCTTTCTTTTCAATTATATACCGTTCGTCTTCATTTGTGAAGTCTTCCCATCATATGTGCATGTGTTAGCGTGCATGCGGGCGGGCGCACGCATACGTGTGTGTGTGTGCATGTGTGTGTTTTGCCTATCATCAAGTATATTTTTCATTTTCTACTATTTGCTGCATTACTTTCCCATTTACTCCTAAAGCCAATTCTAGCTATCTAATTTCAAATCTTATTTGGCACACTTCTAATTAAGTTTGTAGCAATCAACTGCTCAGAACATTAGTTTTTGTCTAAATCTTAGCTTCCATTCCCATCATATTGTCTATCTAGCATTACAAATTACATTTTATTCAGTGCAGTAAACAAGCACATAATATCATCAAACTCATTCACCATTGAAAACTTAGCCTGTAGCTTAGATTTGTTCAGTTTCCTCGAGACATAATAGATATACAAACTAAGATCTTTGATAACAGAGCTGTGGAATTAAATCGTCTATTGGAAATGTTTAAACATTTAGTTTCTTTATTTCAAGCATTGTCATTTTCATTCCAAAAGTACTGAAGGCAGGTAAGGTAGCAGAGGAAGCAAAAAGAAAAAAAAAACAGCCCAAAAAAACCCATAATCTCTGAACTCAAAAGTTAGTTTCGTTATTCTGTATTTGAAGTTCAAATTTTACTGGGGTATACTTTAACCCTTTAGTGTTCGGATTATTCTATCAAACATAATGCTTATTGATTCACATTGATTTGAATTAATCATACATTATCTCATATCTTCACCATCTTGATGGTGTAATTACTTAATGTAGAATAACATTGTAGGGCAGGTGTGAGGGCCTGGATCTGGTCAGTTTGAACGTAAGGTAGATTAAATATTTTGGCCGGATATGACTAGTTTAAATACTAAAGGGTTAATCTTGGCAACATTAATAACATAATAGGTGGTGGTGGTGGTGGTGGTGGTGGTGGTGGTGGCAAAGGCTGCAGCAACGGTGATAGTGGTGGCATTGGTGGTGACTGTTGCTGTTGTTATTGTTACTGTTTAGATCCAGATCAGCTCTAGATTGACCAAGCATGCATTTAAAAATTCTTGCTTTAATAATTGTTTTGATCTCAAGGAAGGGGCTTTAAATCTTTTTTTACGCTTTTACTCTTTTACTTGTTTCAGTCATTTGACTACGGTCATGCTGGAGCATCGCCTTTAGTCGAGTAAATCGACCCCAGGACTTATTCATTGTAAGCCTAGTACTTATTTTATCGGTCTCTTTTGCCGAACCACTAAGTTACGGGGACGTAAACACACTACGACTGGTTGTCAAGCGATGTTGGAGGGGACAAACACAAACACACACACATATATATATACATATATACGACGGGCTTCTTTCAGTTTCCGTCTACCAAATCCACTCACAAGTCTTTGGTCGGCCCGAGGCTATAGTAGAAGACTTGCCCAAGGTCCCACACAGTGGGACTGAACCTGGAACCATGTGGTTGGTAACCAAGCTACTTACCACACAGCCACTCCTGCGCCTTAGCCATAGCATTTTTTTTTTTTTGCAATACTAGTTCCAATTTGATGTATACATAACAACAAGGGAATTCCTGTGGGCGTAGAACTTTGGAGTAGAAGGAGTGGATGATTAAACGGATAGAGTAGTCCTAGATACACTACACCAGTAACAAACTAGTCAAAATTAGAACACCCATCATTAATCCATTAACATTTAAACTGGCCATATTTGGCCCAAATATTCTACCTGTTTGTGTTCAAACTGATCAGATCTGGCCTCTCCTATCTACCCTACAATGTCATTCTAAGAATAAACAATCACATTGCCAAAATTTCAAGGCTACAAAGATAATCCCTGATTAATTCAAAATAACATGAATATATGAGCACTATATCATACAGAGTAATAAATATCCTTTCTGCTGGAAGCACAAGGCCTCAAATTTGGGGAGAGGGATTAAATCGAATACATCGACCCCAGTGCGCAACTGGTACTTAATTTATTGAACCCAAAAGTAGGAAAGGCAAAGTCGACCTTGGCAGAACTTGAACTCAGAACATAGCAAGAGATGAAATACCTATTTCTTTACTACCCACAAGGGGCTAAACACAGAGGAGACAAACAAGGACAGACAGACAGATTAACCCTTTCGTTACTGTATTTATTTTGAGATGCTCTGTGTTTTTTTCAATTACTTTAAATATAACTAAGAATTTAGTAAAATAACTTAGTTATCATTAAGCTAGTGTTAGGGAACATAAATTGTGATTAAGGTTTGGTGGAAGATTTTAATTCAAAACTTATGAAAACAAAACATTTGTACTCAAAGCCAGAGCCGGTTTCAGCCGGGTTGGTAACGAAAGGGTTAAGTCAATTATATTGACCCCAGTGCGTAACTGGTACTTAATTTATTGACTTCAAAAGGATGAAAGGCAAAGTCGACCTTGGCAGAATTTGAACTCAGAACATAGCGACAGACGAAATACTGCTAAGTATTTCGCCCAGCTTGCTGCCTTATCTCACAAGAGTAATATGAACACAAAAGAGTTAAAGATGTTACAAATAATTTTAATTGAACTGGTTACAAGTACTACTTCAGCTGCTGTGAGCTACCATGGGTTGTTGTGGGCTGCAGCTGTAGAAGCAACAGCAACAACTGTCTATGCTTCAACTCCATATCTGAAACTATTCCTTCGAAAGATGCGTTCTAATTGTCAACTGACAGCTGGTTTCTCTTGCCACACATCGTAACTACTAGTGAATCTCAGTAACATCTTTTTCTGTTTCTTTGTCAATCTTCAACTATCTATTTGTCTATCTATCTATCTATCTATCTATCTATCTATCTATCTATCTATCTATCTATCTACCTGTATGTATGTGTGTATGTGCTCATACATACATGAATGTATATATATATAAATATGTAGATATGATGTCTGTCTGTAGGTATGTATGTATGTGTGTATGTGCGCATACATACATGAATGTATATATATAAGTATGTATATATGATGTCTGTCTGTAGGTATGTATGTATGTATGTTTCCATAAGTTTTCTACTTGTATATATGGTATGCAACAATTTTGTTTGTGCATGATTTTATACGTGATCAAGTAAGAATCTAATAAGTCAGAAAATACACTGAAAAGTAGGCATCCACCACGACCACCACTACTGCTACTAATGCCATCACTGTTGCATCACTTACCTTCCCCTATGACCTCCTCCCCCTCTGGTTCGTAGATACACCTAAATCTGGAAAGTCATTGTATTGGTAATGATTTGAGTAAGATTTGATTTGGCTGTAATCATCTATGTCCTTCTTCACATGTATGTGTATGTGCACACGTCTGTGTTCGTGTGTGTGTGCATGCATGCGTGTGTGTGTGTGTGTATGTGTTCCAGTGTTATAGATATATGTATATATATATATATGTGTGTATGTATATATACATATATATATGTGTGTATGTATATATACATATATATGTGTGTGTATGTATATATACATATATATATATATGTGTGTGTATGTATATATACATATATATTTGTGTGTGTATGTATATATATATATATATATATATATATATATATATATATATATATATATATATATACATTACATATATATGTATGTGTGTATGTATGTGTTTATAGATATATACATACACACACACGTGTGTATATATATATATATATATATATATATATGTATGTATAAATATGTGTATGCATATATATATGTATATATATATATGTATATACATGCATATCTATATGTGCATATGTGTAATCACAAACTCGCATACACACAGGGAAGGTGAAGAAGAGGAAAATAGAGATGCGTTTGTTTTTATTTACTCTGTTTGCATTTTTCTTTCTTTATTTTTCTTTTCTTTTCTTTTTTTTTAGTTAATTCTTTCTCATTTATTTTCCTGTTCAAAATTCTAAATTCAGATGTTTGCTCAAGAAATACAATTCATGCTGCATTAAAAATTCCTTAAATAATTTTCTATTTCATTCCATTTTTTTTTTTATTATTTTATTCTATATTTGATATATTTTCCATTTTATTTTATTTTTATTCTATCTTTTATTCAATACAATTTGTTGGAAAATACAGCAGCGAATAGATTGCAGAATCTATTCAGTTTTGTTTCTTTTGACCAATATCATCTATGTTGTTGTGTAGAAAGCAGAATTAATATAATGCAGGCTGTAGTGGTTTGTAAATTTAAAAACACACATGCAAAAAAAAAATCGAAAAAGGTAAAACAAAAAAAAATAAAAACCACAAATAAACAACAAGAAAAAATAAATAAATTAAAACTGTGATTAAAGATGAAATTTGTGAAAACAAGAGAATAAATAAGAACCTTAACATGTGTTGATGTCAGCCAGTCAAGGTCTAGTTGATTCAGGTTTTAAGACTGGCTGCAGGGTTAAAAAAAATAGAAGTAAAATTGAAAAAAAAATTTCCTTAAATTTAGTTTAATCATAGTTGACAGCCCTTATGTTGTTTTTCACACTTATGCAAGCTTTAACTTTTAACTAAGAATGCAATCATCATCTCTGTAAAAAAAAAAGCTTTGTCATATTGCTCGTTTTCTTTTATTTTTAAGACTTGCACAAAGTCTGACAGTATGTTTTCCTATCAGTAGGGTTTCACCTTCATTGTTGTTATTATTATTATTATTATTATTATTATCACATCATCATCATCTTCATTATTATTAAGGTGGTGAGCTGGCAGAATCGTTAGCACACTAGTCAAAATGCTTACTGGCATTTCATCTTTTTATTTTTACATTCTGAGTTCAAATTCCACTGATGTCAACTTCATCTTTCATCCTTTTGGGGGTCATTAAAATAAGTACCAGTTGAGCACTGGAGTTGATGTAATCAACTTACACCCTCCCACAAAATTTCAGCCCTTGTGCCTATTAATAGAAAGCATCACCATCATCATCATGGCAGAATCGTTAGTATTCTGGACAAAATGCTTAGCAGTATTTCACCTGTTGCTATTCCACCAAGATCAACTTTGCCTTTCATTCTTTCAGGGTCAATAAAATAAGCACAAGCTGAACACTGGGTCAATGTAATCGACTCATCCCCAAATTTCTTTATTGCCCACAAGGGAACAAACAAGTACAGACAAAGGGATTAAGTCGATTACATCGACCCCAGTGCATAACTGGTACTTAATTTATTGACTCCGAAAGGATGAAAGTCAACCTTGGCGGAATTTGAACTCAGAATGTAACAGCAAATGAAATACTGCTAAGCATTTTGCCTGGTGTGCAGTAGCAAAATATCTTCATGTAATACATGAATATTTAAATTGATAAGGTTTTTCCAGGATGTGGACAGTACTTGTCAGCATAATCTTTCAGATTTCTCTGAGACATGATTCTCTTGGGATATTATCTAGATGTTTCTGACATCCCTTTTTTCTATCATACCTGGTGCACCTACAATAACAGGAATAGTTCTCACTTTAAGATGCCACATCTTTTGTATTTCAATTTCCAGGTCCTAATATTTATTTAATTTGTCAAATTCCTTTACAGATATATTTTTGTTTAGTGGGAACACTTACATCTGTTAGTCTCAAAGTGTTTTCTTCCTTGTCTTTAATCACTATGTCTGGTCACTTAGCCTGGATTGTTCTGTCAGTGTTGACTGGAAAATCCCAGAGGATAGTGACATTTTTACCTTCAACAACTGGCTCAGGATGATGTTCATACCAGTAAGCAGGAGTGCTGATTTTGTAGTGTTTACATATTTTCCAATGTAAATACTGTCCTACACTATATACATGGCGATATATCATGGCGATTTTTGTATTCATTTGGTGTCAGCACAGGATATCCCGAGATGAGATGGTCTGTTGTTTCATCAAATGTATTGCTGAATCAGCATTTAAGGTCAGAACTGTTTTGAAGCACGTTAGCTTGGTAGCTATTGGTAAGCAAGCTTTGATCTTGTGCTACCAATGTGAAACCTTCAGTCTCTGCTTTCAGTCCTGAACTTCTCAGGCACTGATGAGTTGTTGCTTGGTCTACATCAGCATTTCGGCTTCGAAGCATATACTGCCCATGCAGAGGGTTCTGGCTCCAACATTGCTCAATTTGTTTCTGCCTATTTTTTTTTGCAGTCTGCTTGATCCATCTTGCTTGTTTGGTGGCAGTAGAATCAGGTTCATCATCTAATTCAGGGTTATTGCCAAGTTCCCTTTCGAATTTGCAAGCTTCTTTGACAATAGAATGTGATTTTTTGCTGCTTATTTTTATTATTGAATGAGAGAGCAGTGCATGCCATCAAAGTGATACTGGAGTAAAATATATGAAGCCCAGTATACCTATCTGATAAGAGTACCCCAGGCACATGCATGACATGGTGATCTCATATCAAGATAAACAGTGCAAGACCTTGCAGGTGGGGCCCTTTTAGAATTTTCTTCAAGTCAAGCAGACCATCTTATTCAAATGTTCCCTGAATAAGGTTTGTTTAAGGATGTTGAATGAAACACCCATGCTTCCAGAGGTGAATTATTCAAATCTTGAATAATTCCTCTCCACACTTGGCTATGATGCTCTACTTTTACTTGTGATCAGAGATGGACATATCGTCAGCCACTAAGGGACATGCTCAACTGGTTAAGGTCAAACAACTGACAAGCAAGTCTGTGGTATTGAGCAGAATATTTACTGTAACCTATCTTATTATTATTATTATTATTATTATTATTATCGTTATTATTAAAGTGCCAAGCAAAATATATATACATATATATATATATTGTGTGTGTGTGTGTGTGTGTGTTTTCCCCCTACCATTGCTTGACACTGATGCTGGAGTGTTCATATACCCGTAACTTAGCGGTTCAGCAAAAGAGACAGATAGAATAAGTACTAGGCATACAAAGAATAAGTCTTGGGGTGATTTCCTTGACTAAAGCACTTTAGGGTGATGCTCCAGCAAGACTACAGTCAAATGACCTAAACAAGCAAAAGGAAAAATGAATACATATTTATATGTATATATATATATATATATATATATATATATATATATATATATATATATAAATATATATATATCATGTGTATATTAAAGTGGATCCCATTAAAAGTTATAAAGCAACAGAAAATGAAGACACACTCTTATGTTTCCTGTGTCCTATCTTTATTCCAGTTGCCATTAGGCATCAACACAAACTTTATATTTTCTTTTTTATTTTGTTTTTCCTATGCTTCCATAGATTTATCCATTTTTATCACATATCCCTCCCAAATCATGAAAAGCTGTTTTTTTCTCTTTTGATGATTAATTTCTCTATATACAAGCAGGCAGTTAGTGAGGATTCATATATATCCAGTTGTAGTTAATGTCTAATTATTACTTTGTAAATTTATTTTTGTGTGTTATGAAGTTTTTAACACATTTCTTATCTAATATTTGTATGATATGTATTATAAATTATGCAGATACACTTCAATTTTAAATATGAAACTGTGAGTGTATATGTGTGTGTGTGTGCATGTATGCTCGTATATACATGTATATATGTGTGTGTGTGTATATATATATATACATTTATGTATTATCATGATTGACCTGAGATTAAAAAATAAAATGCAAACTAAACAGCCCATGCATGCATGTGTGTGTGTGTGTGTGTGTGTGTGTGTATGTGCGTGTGTGTGTGCACGTGTATATATATATATATATATATATATATATATATATATATATGTTTGTGGAGGTACAATGGCCCAGTGGTTAGGGCAGCTGGCTCGCGGTCGACAGATTGCAGTTTCGATTCCCAGACCAGGCATTGTGTGTGTTTATTGAGCAAAAACACCTAAAAGCTCCATGAGGCTCCAGCAGGGGGTGGTGGCAACCCCTGTTATACTCTTTCACCACAACTTTCTCTCACTCTCTCTTCCTGTTTCTTGAGTAATGCTGTGATGGATTGGCGTCCCGTCCAGCTGGGGGGAACACATATGCCACAGAAACTAGGAAACCAGGCCCATGGCCTGGCTAGGCTTGAAAAGGGCGACGTTTATCTTTTTATATATATATTTACATACACAGATATAGGGCTGCTAGTGTTAGCATATAGGTTGATGATATTTTTTTTTCATTTTTTTACTCCCAGGTCAATACTGATTAATTTATTAAAAAAATATTGCAATTATCCGTGGATTATTATTA
Source organism: Octopus sinensis (assembly GCF_006345805.1). Lineage (NCBI taxonomy): Eukaryota > Metazoa > Mollusca > Cephalopoda > Octopoda > Octopodidae > Octopus > Octopus sinensis. The sequence continues at coordinate 37,523,163 of NC_043002.1, read as the reverse complement.
TACAACCTATCTAGATACTTCAAAAAGTTTCATATGTAGAATCAAATAGCTAAATAGAAAAGGTACTATCTTTTTCCAAAGCCTTTGATGTGTGTCTCAAGGTAAAGAAATTAAATCTATTTACCCTTCAATCAATCCTTATATATTTTTTTTTATAATTCATGGAGATCTATATGCTCGGTGTAGTCATATAATATTGATTTTTAACATTTCTAAATATTGATTTCTTACATGATGTGTTCCTACAATACTGCTGTGTTAATTGGAAGGTTCACAGAAATCATGGTAATACCATATGAAAATATCAAACACATAGTTTTTCATGAAAAACTATATGCTTGATATTTTCATATGATATTTGGCCATGTTAATTAAAAG
>NC_043002.1:37505285-37517785 GCF_006345805.1 Octopus sinensis | reverse complement strand
ATAAAATACCATACTTTAAAAAAAAAGTACTGAATAGGCGCAGGAGTGGCTGTGTGGTAAGTAGCTTGTTTACCAACCACATGGTTCTGGGTTCAGTTCCACTGCATGGCACCTTGGGTAAGTGTCTTCTACTATAGCCTCGGGCCGACCAAAGCTTTGTGAGTGGTTATGGTAGACGGAAACTGAAAGAAACCCGTCGTATATATGTATATATGTGTGTGTGTGTTTGTCCCCCCAACATCACTTGACAACCGATGCTGGTGTGTTTACGTCCCCCTAACTTAGCGTTTTGGCAAAATAGACCAATAGAATAAGTACTAGGCTTACAAAGAATAAGTCCTGGGGTCGATTTCCTCGACTAAAGGCAGTGCTTCAGCATGGCTGCAGTCAAATAACTGAAACAAGTAAAAGAGTAATTTAATTTTTTTTCTTTTTCTGACTGAATCCCCTCGATGTGGGGCTCCAGCATGACAGCATTCCAATGACAGAAACAAGTAAGGGATAAGAGATAGCACTGCAAAACAAGAGATAAATGACCAGTTAAGCAAAGCCCCCAAGTAACCTGATTCTGTGTAATGTTTTGAATTTCACACTAGCCGCCTGACTGGTGTCCGTGTCGGTGACACATAAAAGCACCAACTGAGCGTGGCCATTTGCCAGCCTCCTCTGGCCGCTGTGCCAGTGGCACGTAAAAAGCACCCACTACACTCACGGAGTGGTTAGTGTTAGGAAGGGCATCCAGCTGTAGAAACACTGCCAGATTAGACTGGAGCCTGGTGCAGCCTCCTGGCTTCCCAGACCCCAGTCGAACCGTTCAACCCATACTAGCATGGAAAACGGACGTTAAACGATGATGAGGATGATGATGATAGCACACCTGAGTAAAAGCAATTACTTCATATTTCCCAATTCCTAAGCCATCCTCTATAAAATCTGTTGTGTCACAGTAAGAACTCAATTTTACAGTAAGGATAATGATATCAATCAGTAATATAAATACCTTTGCTTGTCTTGTGTTCTTATACATCACCACATATTTATATTAATAGTGTGAGAACCTAATATAGCAAAGATTTATCATACATAGGCTATTAGTTTGTACCGTTATTAATGTGAACATTGCTAATATAGTTTTCATTTCTCTTATGATTGCCTTTATATACAATGTATGAATGGGTTTACATTAACTGCTAATCTACTAATTCACATCTTCATTTAGCTATTTAAGGAACCATTCAAACCAAATTATATCACTATCTCACTATGCCTGTATAACTCAATAATTAATGTAATAAACTTCTATGCTGGCTTATATTTATATACGTACAATACATATGAGTGTGCACGTATGTGTGTGTGTGTGTGCATGCATATGTTTGTGGTGTATGTGTATTGTGTATGTATATATATATATATATACATATATATATATATATATATACTCACACAAACACATATACTTCAATGTATATAAATATACACACATACAAACATATAAATACATCTTTATATGTGTGCATACATATGTATACATATATATAAGTATATATATATATATATATATATGAGGTAAGCAGAGTTAATGGTTATAGTAACAGACTAAGGGATAAAATATCCGTATTTACTATCGGTATCAATTACCTGTGCTATCCCTGGGCATGAATATGCAAGCACACTATGCTCATAGGGTACAGGTAACAACAGAATAAACAAAAGTTTATCAGGAATCAAATTAAAATAATCAGAAAATGGAGAAAACCCTTGATCAACAAACAAACAAATCAAACCACATCGGTTGATTATTTTTTAATCCAAAACATTACATAACATTTCTTACTGCCATTTCCGCTTCTAATATTAGTCAGTGCTTGCGAAAGAAATTGCGAAAATAATATTCGTCAACTTCATAGCACATTCGATCTAGTACATGGAGCTTCATCCTAGTGAATACAAATGTGTAAAATAAAATGAATGAAGGGAAGAGGAAAGAACAGGGCCTTGAGAAGAGGCCGGAAGGTTCACTATATTAAAATCATACCATCTTCCAGTGTAGAGCTTGAAGTCGATAGGCAAAAGGGTGAACTAGCAGTGGTCTAGGGAAATATTTACAGGTTATTTCTATATAAAGGGGAACCAGGTTGTTTGAAGTTCTCTCCATTTTCTGATAATCTAAATTTTATATATATATACTTATATAAATATGTGTGTGTGTGTGTGGATGGATGGATGGATGTATGGATGGATATATATATATATATATATATATAAATAAAATACACAGATATAATATCAAATCCTTAATCCAAAGAACCTGAAGAGGGTTTGTGTCAATAAAATTATATCAAAAGAAGACACCTTTGAACATCATATAAATTTACTGGCCATGAAGAGTAGAAATTTTAACATTTCAGGTTGCTGCCCTTTAACGTAGAATAAAAGAAACCAAAGGCACTGTTTGCTTAGCAAGTAGTAACTTCAGATTTTCTCTACTCTTCATGGCAATTGAGTTTGTTTGCCTATCCAAAGACTCTTCTTTAATTTGTATAGTATATGTGCTAGAATATATGTATATGTGTGTTTTTCTGTGTGGTTGACTGATATTCTGTAAAGCCTGGAATCAATAAAATACATGGATACAAATAGTATAAGACTCTGTTTACCATTATCCAATTGGGTGTGCATCTACATTTAATATTGTTTGTGTTGTTATTGTCATTCTTGTTGTTTAGCCCCAGGTATGCCCAAGTCCAGCATATCTGTGATCAAAGGTATTCCAGCTATGACTGCCCTTCTTTTCCATAAGCACAAATGATTCCAAAATACATTATCCAATGTATCTTTTCTAAGATAGTGAGATATGATTTGAGGGAGATCTGGCTGCAATTTTTGCAGCTTGAAGACTACATTAAGGCTCTCAAGTTGATTTAAATACTGAGCAAGAAATAACCATTTAGCATTCAGATTATTTTATCAAATCTAATGTTTATTTATTCACATTGTTTTGAATTAATCAGATATCTTGTAGCTTTGAGATTTCGATGATATGATTGTATATTTTTAGAAGGACATGCTTGGGTAGGTGTGAGAGGCTGAATCTGTCCAGTTTGAACATAAAGCAAGCAGAATATTTTGGCTGGATAAGGCCGGTTTAAATGCTACAGGGTTAAGCATGGTACTTACTATTTAAAGTACTTACTACTTTGCTTCCCATGGAGCATAGGCCATTAATGGCTTTTCTTCTCTGTTCCCAGCTCTAGGCTTTCTTTCCTGTTTCTCTCCAGTTCAATCCTTGATTTTCCTTTTCAGATTTTGCTGCACTGTGTCATATGTTTCCCTGGCGGAAGGTTTTCCTCTCCTAGTTCTTGTTGGTTTTTAATTGTCAGCAATGCTTCTTTAACTTTTTCTTAGTAGGTGTGTTAGCCCTATGCAAACCCATTTTTACCTTTGTGAAGCAGTGCTGTATATTAGTCTGACCTCTATCCTTTGACCTGTCCAATATGGGAAGTCCTATGAGGAACTTGTACTTTGCTGGCATTGCTCTCACGTCCATTCAGACACAAGCCACTACACTAAAACAAGGGCTGAACTTTGAAATAGTTTAAAGATGGTAGGTTGGCAAAATTAATATAGTACCAGATGAAAAAAAAATAGTGCCTGATCATATTTTATTACATTCCTTTACACTTTAAGTTCAAAATCTGTCTGCTTGGTTTTACCTATAAACTATTCATTGATAAAAAATGATCCAGTCCAGTACCTGGATTGATATATTCAAATACATTCCACCTACAATTTGTGTGCTTTGTGCCTAAGGTAGAAATTATTTATTTTTCCTTTTTTTCTATAATTTTACAGCAGCTACTTTAGTACAAGGTTTTCATTATGAAGAAAAAATTATTTTAAAACAATAAGCTTTTCTTGTATTGTAAGATATCTTTGCTTTGATCCTAATATTGGTTTCAAATTTTAGCACAAGGCCAGAAATACCAGGGGAAAGGGTTAGTTGATTACATTGACACCAGTGCTCAACTAGTACTAATTTTATTGACCCCACAAGGATGAAAGGCAAAGTCGACCTCAGTGGAACTTGAACTCAGAACATAAAGATGGATAAAATGCAACTAAGCATTTTGTCTGGTGTACCAACGATTCAGCCAGCTTGCCACCCTCTTTGGTTTTAATATCAAGGATGAAATGGTTATTGTAATTTTTGTTATAATTGTAAATTAGGATGTAAGAAATTTGATATCTGGACATCACATACTATATATAGACATAGTCATGTGGTTAAGAAGCTTGCTTTGCAACCATAAGGATTTTGAGTTCAGACCCACAGGGGTGACTCCTTGGACAAGTGTCTTCTACCATAGCCCTGAGCTGATGAATGCTATGCATTAACAGTTTGGCAAGTAGACACCAATAAAATAAGTATCAGACTTAACAAAAAAAAAATCAGTACTAGAGTTGATTTATTCAACAAAACCCATCAAGGCAGTGCTCCAGCATGGCCACAGTGAAACAAATAAAAGGTTAAACATAGTAGGTCTTTTCAACTAACTGTGAATTCAATAAACTCCTATTTATATTTCTTTATCTACACTTGTAATTACTTGTTTAATGTAATTATAATTAAAACAGAAATCTAAAGAAATTTTCAGAAAGAAAAACCATAAAATAGTTGTTATGGAGATGCTTATTCCGAAGCTCCACCTTTTCCACATTTTCTAAGAGTTCTTACAAATAATTATATTCTGTAAAATAATAGGATCACTACTATAAAATTGTTTTTGCGACATTGCTTTGTCAGAAGGCAATTAACTTCAATGCAACCTTGTCAGTTGGTAGTAAACTTCAGTACCACCTTCCAACATAAAAAAGATTTTCCGCCTCTGTTTTAACAAAGAAAACAATGTAGAAATGTGTAATTAAATATGCATTCAGATCTTGTTGCAAAGCATTGTACTTTACCTGAAAACTGATGAATAGCAATTCTTTATACCAATCTTTAAATAAACCAATGTGGAATACTCTAATTGTTCTAATAGAACATCTACATTTAAGTGGGGATAAATATTACCTCTCAATAATAATACTGTCTCTGTCACTAATATATGTTATTTAACAAACTCACTGGCTAACTGTGGCACCTGTTTTTGGTACTGTTTTCCTATATGTTGCTGGAGGGGGAAAGAGCCACTGCTATTTCTAGTGGTCAAGTATCCACCATTGACAAGACCAAGAAAGGTCGAAATCACATGATCTAGTGGTCTTGGTGCTGTAGATGGTGAGGATTTATCTCCCTGCTAGTGATATAAACAAGCATGCATTTTGCACCAAAAGCCTATATGAGAGTTTCTACTGCAGAAAAGTTTGTTCTAACAGAACATCCACATTTAGGTGGGAATAAGTATTATCTCTCAGTGTTAATACAGCCTCCGTTGCTAATATATATTCTCTAAGTAGTGGTTCAACTTACTAAAAGCAGCAGCTATATCTCTCTTAAATCATAGATCAACTTAAAGGACACACTGGAAAACATGATTTGGGGGATTGCTGCACATAGGAAATAAATGGAAGCTAGCCAACAACAGCAACAACAAAAATAACAGCCCAGCTGGAATAAAGCTTCAAATATGTCTTAGTTGAAGTTATTAGATCTATTATGTAGCCCTAAGGTTTTCTGAATGGCACACCCAATGAAAAATTACCTTGAAGTGTTTTAAGTATGAAGCCTTCTCAAAGTGGTGTAGTGCTTCACAAAAAATGATTGCCCACGTTTGTATTAAGTTCTAAAACTGCAATATCCCTTGTAAATGTCTGATCTTGCTGAACTGCATAAAGTAGATACAAAACATTTAGAAAATACACCATACACAGGGGGAACTTGTATTTGTTCTACATTATTCATAGAATTGATATAGATGCGTGTATAAGTATGCTAGGTAGTTCATGATTACCTAATGCATAGCAAAGAACTTCAGAGAAAATGTAGAGCAGCAGTACCACATAAAAAGTGAGAGTGGAGAGGATGGGTAAAGTAAACAAGCCCCTAACATCTTTATGGAGCTTTCTTTTAAACTTAAAAGTTCAGCTGCTCTTTCTCTTTCCAAGATGCATGTTGTTGATAGTCATTATAAACATTTCATGCTGTCTGGAAAATACAGTTACTAATATTTCAGCATTTTAACATCAGTTTCAATTCACATGCATGTGTGTGTGTGTGTGCATGAGTATGTGCATGTGTACATGTCTGTATAGTTTACCTGACGATCTGTTGTGGTGAATGTGGCACAGTAGTAGTAGTAGTGGTGGTGCTATTGGTGATGACAGTAGTGGTGGTGGTGGTGGTGGTGATGGTGGTGGTGGCAGCAGGTGTGGTAGAGGGATTATGGTGGCAGTTGCAGTAGAGAGGAAGGGCATGGTGGTGGTGATAGTAATAGTAGTAGTAGTAGTAGTAGCAGTAGTAACAGCAGTAGTAACAGCAGCAGAAGCAGTAGTAGTAGACTCATGATCAATCAGGAATGCAGCATGTTGTTTTTCTTACATTCTTGGTTGTTGTGATTTCACTTCAAAACATACACGAATATATTTGAGAAATGTGGGCTCTTTACCTGCCCACTAGATAGAGCAAAGAAGTTTCCCTCAAATCACACCTCACTATTTTGAATATACAAAGAAACATTGAACACTATTGTTGTCCCTGAAATGAAGCACAAAAAAGAAAGGAGGATCATAACTGAAACAGCTTTGAACTTTGACCTCATGTCTGTACTGATATTCCTGCATGTCATAAGAAAGGTCACTAAACAGGATTGACATCAGAAAAGGGGATTCTGTCATGGGTAGTTGTGTAACTAGATTTTGTACTGTTTAGGGCAGCCCTTTAGTTTGCTATCTTCCTATCTAACTTCCATTCTCTAAAGCCTATACAAGCTTATACAGCAGGCCTAAAAGTGACCCCTCTCCATAAAAGCTTCATCCAGATGGATCATTCCCACTTACCCCTATTCCTAGCTACACTCCTGACCGTAGGTCAACCCAAAGTTTGTGGATGAGTTTTGATGAACAGAAACCATATCAAAAGCCTGTTTGATGAGATTTTCTGTAATTCAAAGATCCAGCTTTTTTGTATATTGCCCTACACTGTTTCATCCTTGAGATTAATATTAAGGATATATATGTAACTGTCACTGGAAATTGAACTCATAACCTTATAATTATGAGCTGGATATCCTTACCATTAAAACACATGCCTTCACTATATGCATATATTGATGTCCATATAAGTAATATTTGACACCACTTCAACATGGTGATTCCATTCAAATGGACGTTACTGCTAATTTTTAACCCCAAGAGGACATTTCCTCTAGCTGGTTAATGATGCATGTCACTTTACTTTACCTGCGCTGCTTTACTTTACCTGCGTCGCTTTACTGGCACTTGTGCTGGTGGCATGTGAAAAAACATTTGAGTGAGGTCGTTGCCAGTGCCGCTGGATTGGCTCCTGTGGAGGTGGCACATAAAAAGCACCATTTGAGTGTGGCCATTGCCAGTACTGCCTGACTGGCCCTCATGCCGGTGGCATGTAAAAGCACCCACTACACTCTCGGGGTGGTTGGCATTAGGAAGGGCATCCATCTGTAGAAACTCTGCCAGATCAGATTGGAACCAGGTGCAGCCATCTGGTTCGCCAGACCTCAGTCAAATCATCCAACACATGCTAGCATGGAAAGCGGACGTTAAACGATGATGATGATGATGACCTGCATCCGATATACTGCTCACAATAACATCTGTTCAAATAGAACTGCCATATTGAAGTGGCGACAAACATTACTTGCCAGTACAGCTACTGCATTCATCTATTACAGAGATTTTAAAACTAGCTTTTTAGCTTCATTTCTATATACACCAGTATATAAAACAATTTTTTTTTTCTTTTGTATATTTCATCCAGTGGTTTATTATTTGTTGTTATTCCAATCAAGAAAAATGCCAATTTTTCATTAGACTTCTACTTATTGAACTGTTGAAAAGTTGTAAAGTGATATTCAGTTGATATTGGAACTGTTAAATTTTCTGGTATCACATAGCAACACGTTCAAGCCTACATGATTTTATTACATTTTATTTTGTCGATATCAATGTTAAGTTGAAACATTTAATTATTTCTGTTGGCTACTTGTTGGAAACATGTATTTATCTACCAAAGTCCACACTCAAGTTTTTGTTAGAATTGTTGTTGTTGTATTTCTCTTGTTGTTATTGCTTTCTATAATTATTCTCCTCTGGAAGAAAACAACATATATATATATATATATATATTATATATATATATATATATATATATATATATATTATTTCATCTAGTTTCAGCTCACGAGCTGTGGCCATGCTGGGGCACCACCATTAAAAAATTATCTGTCAGAAGTGGGATGTATATATATATTTATATATATATATATATATACATGTATATATATATATATATATATACATGTATATATATATATATATGTATATATGTATGTGTATATATGTATGTGTATATAGATGTATATATGTATGTGTATATATATGTGTATGTATATGTATATATATATATGTATATGTATGTGTATATATGTATGTGTATATATGTATGTGTATATATGTATGTGTATATATGTATGTGTATATGTGTCTGTGTATATGTGTACGTGTGTATGTGTATGTGTATATGTGTATGTGGATGTGTATGTATATGTGTGCATGTGTATGTGTGTATGTATATATGTGTATGTGTATGTATATATGTGGATGTGTATGTATATGTATGTATATGTGTATGTGTGTATGTATATATGTGTATGTATATGTGTATATGTATATGTGTATATGTATGTGTATATGTGTATATGTATATATGTATATGTGTATATGTATGTGTGTATATGTATGTGTATATATGAATGTGTATATATGCATGTTTATATATGAATGTGTATATATGCATGTGTATATATGTGTGTGTATATATGCATGTGTATATATGTATGTGTATATATGTATGTGTATATATGCATGTGTATATATGCATGTGTATATATGCATGTGTATATATGCATGTGTATATATGTATGTGTATGTGTATATGTATGTGTGTATATGTGTGTATATGTGCATATGTGTATATGTATATGTAGATATATATATATATATACATGTATGTGTGTGTGTGTGTAAAATCTATCGATCGTGCTGACTTAATTATTCTTTACAGTTTCACCACTCCAAATATCTAAGGTACTTTCTTTGAGGGATCTTCATCATTGCAGCTGTCATCGTCATTGTTACTATAAGCTTTATCACGAAACCTATCATATCAGTTCAATCAACATCACCTTCCCGCTCACCACCTTCATCTATATTTACTATAGGAGACACATCTAGAATAATTCTGCTCTTGTATTTTGCTGAGACATTTAGTGGAAGTAAAAGAAACCAGATATTTTATCATCATCATCGTCATCATTATTATTATTATCATTGTTGTTATTGCTGTTGTTGTTGTTGTTATTACTATTTTGTCAAAATAATAAATGGAATGTTCTTTGTTGAGCTCTTATATGGCATTTACAATCTATACATTTTTTCTATTTCTGTTTTTATTTTTTCTTCAAGATACTGTAATGTGGGTTATTCTGGATTTTTGTATGAAATGTTAAAACAGATAACTAGGAATATTAATCCTTCTGAACAGCTTCAAATCAATCAGAAATTGGGGTTACCACCTTTTAATTCCTTCTTTAACACACAAACTTATATGCACACATACACACACAAAGACACACTATGTATATACATGCACACACACATATATATATATTATGTATGTATGTATGTATGTATGTATGTATGTATACTTGTATGTATACTTGTATGTATGTATGTATGTATGTATGTATGTATGTATGTATGCATGTATGTATGCATGCATGCATGCATGTATGTATGTATGTATGTATGTATGCATGTATGTATGTATATATAAAGTTAATCCAAACATATATATGGGGGTAGGTAGAAACGTAGGTATATTGAACCATCTAAGTGAAATAGGTTCTGTAAGCTGTAGCTGTTGGCCAGTAGACATAGTTATTCAAAGTACCCTGGGAAATTACTTTAGTTGATATACCAAATATGCTGAACAATAAACACAAAGCATAGAGGGGACTGCCAATAATAATCTGCAGTAAACATGATATTATGGATGAAGTAGATGTAGCGGTCATCTTTCCATAGAGAGGTGTGATGCAGAGTGTTCTCTCCAACCCTTAAAGGGCTTTGATCAATTGGAAAAGAACTCTGTTATGTAATGGAATAATACAAAGATATTTGATACTGTAACTGTCAACATGTATTTCAAAGAATATGGAGTGCTATTGTATGTTGATTAAGTAGCCTGTTCTGTTTATATCATGACAATGTTAGCAGTAATATAGAGCTACCATTACATAATGCTTCCTCAAACGGAAAAAAAACTGCCAAATGGCATCTAGTCATTACATGTTGGACAATTTCATCCTAAAGTGAGCTGAAATTAAGATTTAGTGAGAAAAAGTCTCTGTCACTTGGCCTACTAGAAATAGCAGCCAAAACTACCTTAAATTTCACATAAAAATTTTGAAAACGATAGGTGTATTGGATAAAGTAGTCCTATGTTTTATCTTCTATCTTTTACTTGTTTCTGTATATATATATATACATATATATATATATATAATATATATATATATATTATATATATATATATATATATATATATATAGTTAATCCAAACAGGAAAGCACAAAAAAAACACAACAACGCAAGGACGTGGAACAAATATAGTATTATTGGATGCTAAGGAAAGAAGGAGGGTTTAACGTTTCGAGCGGAGCTCTTTGTCAGAAACATAGGAGAAGGAAAGATCCAGAGAAGGGAAGGTGTGTGTGTGTGTGTGTGTACATGAATCTGCAGATTCATTTGCATGCACTGGTTGGTGCAGGGACTATAGTGGAAGCCACTTGCCTATGGACTGAACCCAAAACCATGTGGTTACATAACAAGCTTCTTAACTACACAGCCATGCATATGTCTATATACACAATGCTTGAGTAAAAGTTATAATGCCCATAACTGGAATGCCTTGGTTCATAATTTCGCTCAGTCAGAGCTGATCTGAAGCTAATGACATGTCTAACTTCCATGTTGGCATAGGTTGGACAGACTACCATAATCCAATTATATTCATCAGTTCTTCTTCAGTGTTATTGTCCCTACTAGATAACAATAACTGCTGCTGCTGCTGCTGCTACTACTACTACTACTACTACTACTACTACAACTACAACAGCAACATTTCTCAAGTTCCTGTATATCTATGATAATAAAAGTGAAATTCTGTCTGATCTGATTTAAAAGCATTTGGGTTGCTATCTCCAGCAGGTAAAGTTTGGTTGGTGTTTGTCAGATGGCGTCAGATATCAAGGGGGTGATAAATGACATTCGCTTTGTTAATTTTACATTGAGATAAGAACTTAGGAACAAATTGGCCAACAGATGAAATTCAACTTGGAACTGGAACAAAAGAATGATGGCATTACAGAATTAATTCTCATCTGTCCTTAACCTCTGATCAAACACCACAGGGGTACATAGTCATTATAAATGTATTATAGTCATGTTATTTAGCACTTTTTAGCTTTAAACCAAAGGCCCTATTAGCTCTCCATAAGAGCTAGCTTAAAAGTCTGCATGGTGTTACTTATTTTATCAACCCCAAAGGGATGAAAGGTAAAGTTCACCTTGGCACAATTTGAACTCAGAACTTGATGGACAAAATGTTAAGCATTTTGCGAGACATATTTGACTCCCATAATTATTTCAATCTAATTCTTATTTTTCCAACATCTATTTATCAAAATTACAGGGTGAAAAGGAACACAGCATAAACACAACCTTGAAAGAGACACACATACACTTTAACACACACACACGCACACAGTATAGTATAAAATATCCATCACAGCTGATCTTACCAATCACATAAAGAATACAATGGAGTGTTACCCTTTTTTTGTTTCACCACCTTATTCCACAGCAGCCACTGACCAATTGTACTAATCCACCTCCAGCAATAGAGTGCAGTCACCATATTCCCTTCCATATCAGCTAACTTTGATGATTGCAAAGTTATATAATCAGATTGTTGCCTAACACTCCATTGTATTCTTTATTTGAAACCGATTGATAAGATCAGCCATGGTGGATATTTTGTACTATACTTTATGGATAATATATATACGTATATATAGGCGCAGGAGTGGTTGTGTGGTAAGTAGCTTGCTAACCAACCACACGGTTGCGGGTTCAGTCCCACTGCGTAGCATCTTGGGCAAGTGTCTTCTGCTATAGCCCCGGGCCGACCAATGCCTTGTGAGTGGATTTGGTAGACGGAAACTGAAAGAAGCCTG
>NC_043002.1:37492785-37497785 GCF_006345805.1 Octopus sinensis | reverse complement strand
TCTATCATGGCAACTGGATGAAACTGAAAAAAGCCTGTTGTATATATATATATATATATATATATATATAATATATATATATATAAACAACAGGCTATTTTCTGTCTACCAAATCCACTCACAAGGCTTTGGTCAGCCTGGGGTTATAGTTGAAGACACTTGCCCAAGGTTCCACACAGTGGGGCTGAACCCGGAACCATGTTAAAGGTTAATACCTGATTAACTTAATCAGCGCAGAGAAAAGTATTTGTAAGAGAGGAATGATGAGATAAAAAGAAATTCAGGTAACAGTTGTTAGGTCCTAAGGCAGGGCAAGAGCATAATTTGAAGTAGATTTAAGAGTTATTAGTAGTAAGTCAAGCAGCTGCTTCTCTGCTGGTTTACTGTGAAAGGTTGAAAAATAAGACAAGGTAGATAGGAATAAACTTAGTATGACTTGAGGTATGTGTGATGTAAGTCTCTCCAGATTGAGTGTAGCGAGGCTGATGAAATGGACATTGCATACAAGTGATAAAACTGCATAGATTTCAAATCTGACGCAAACAAATTATGTAAATAGTAAGAAGACGTGATATGAGTTATTAATTGAATTTAATCCAGATTGGAATTGGTAAATAAACTTGTAGATAGAAAGTGCTGTGTAAAAATCTAATCAGAAAACTGAGAATAGGTAGAAAATGCTAGAGAAAAAAAAAAAAAAAAAAAAAAAAGCAATCCCAACAGTAGTTTGTTTCAGCTCCTGTCAACAGCAAGGAAAAGCAGATGCTGTAGGCAGATGATATTTGATTATAATGATAATAATAATGATTTATGAGTTTAGAATATTTCAGGTATGTATGACAGGGAATTATGGTTGAGTAGATGGTTAGTAACTCCTCATTTCATAAATAAAAAAATTCCAGTCAAAAATCTCCTGACATAATTTTCTGTAAAATGTAGATTTTCTTTTCTTTCCTTACAATCCCAAAGATTCTATTTAAGACCAACATGCACACTTCAATATACACATTGATACATGTTCACATACATCTAAAAAAACACAGTGTGTGTCTGTGTGTGTGTGAATGAGAGAGTTCTTAATTCTTCCTCTGAAGATAGAATAGTTGGGTTACACGAAAATCTTTGCTCAATGACATAGGCTCCTCAAGCTCAGCTATTCAAGAAACAGCTATAAAAGACTTTATATATCCTTTCTTAATATCTTATTATTCTAACAATCCTGCAATTATGTTTGAATTATAAGTTATATACTCTGGTGTGATACCACATGTTTTACTTCATGCTCTCTTCTAATATATATATATATATGTATACACGTGTGCATGTGCACACACACACACATGTGCACACACTCACTCACTTATGAAGGTTGGTTACATGACAGGAAGGGCATGTGGCTGTAGAAATTCTGCATATCAAATTCCATGTGACCATTGCAACTATGCAAAGTAAACATTAATATGACGATGAGATGGAGGAGGAGGGGGGATAATGCAGAAGGGAAGGAGGAGTAAGACGATGAGAAGCAGGAAGAGGGGGAAGGAGGAGGATTTTGCATGTGAATCTATGTGAGGTAACTCACAAAACCAGAACATTTGATAGAGTGGCTGTGCTGTATTGAGGAAGGTGGCTTTGAGCCACATGTTGAAAGGCTAAAGTATGATGGCAGGAGAGAAAGAGGTGTCTGGCTCAACAGGAGATGCATAGGTATTTCAGCAGGAAAGGGAGAAAGGATAGTTGGGATGAAGCGTTAGAGAGCATACCTTCAAGGTTCAAGAATGTGGATAATGACAAAATAGGGACAGAGAATGGGGATGGCTGGTGAAGTAGAATCACAAGAACATGAATGGAGATTGATAGATGGTAGAGATGAGAACAGAGGTGAATGCAAAGAATGGTGAACATGAGTGACAGTGAAATCAATTATGAATCTCCGTTTGAGGAACGGTAAAGAAATACGGAAGTGGGTTAGGGAATTGGAGGTGAAAAGTAGCAATTCATAAAGAGGGGTGTACAGAGAAGCATTATAATAAAATTCTAGGGAGCTGAGAAAAAAGATGGTGTAAAGGATGAAAGAGATGTGTACACACATACACACATACACACATTTGCATGCTGTTGATTTGAAGTTATAAACTTAAGTCATTATGAAAATTCCTGAGTCATATAGACTCATAAGTCCAGTTTCCTAATTACTGGGGGAAGGGGGGGGCAACATTCCCCCACCCCTGAGCCGGACATTAGTCCATTTCAGGAAGACTCAGTTTTGCCAAATGAAGCAACATGAAAGGAAGTGTTTTGGTCAAGAAGTCAATGCATTGCCCAGTCCAGGAATTGAAACCACAATCTTACCCTGACCACTTAGCCACGTGCCTCCACAGATGTCCTAATGTTTGTATATTATATGAACAGCAAATGCACACATATTAGTATATATATATAATTCATAATTACCCTATTTAATCACAATCATTTTCTTATCCTCCTCCTCCTCCTTTTCCACATTCTCATCCTCCTCATCATTATCATCATCGTCATCATCATCATCATCATTATTCCTTTTGTTCACTCAGTATTTCATTGTTGTTCTACCTGTAATTGGATTTCTAGTTATCGAGCTGCATCCTGCAACCTTAGGTATATATCACCTTTCTTACAGTGCTTGCTATGTTAGGCAAACAGGCTTTCTATGATATCAGGAAATTCATCTCAATACCCAACACATTCAACCAACATTCAAACGTCTTGCACCTGTTCCTAGGGTTCCCATTACAACTAGGATGATGCTAACCCTACAGCAGTTACATAATCTCTGAATTTCATATTTTAGGTCTTGGTATTTCTCTAATTTCTCACATTCTTTGTCTACCACTCTTGTATTCAACAGGCAGCAACATTAATTAAGCAACACTTTCTTTCCTCTTTATTGAGTACTAGCATAAAAGCTGCATTCTCTGCAGACTTTCAGGTTAGCTCCTGCAGGGGGTCAATTGGGCCTGTGGTCTAAAACTAAAGAGAGGTAATAGCATGACTATAATACATCTATAACGACTATATGTCCCAGTGGTGCTTGATCAGAGATGAAGGACTGATGAGAATTACTTCTGTAATGCCATCATTCTATTGTTCCAGTCCCAAGTTGAATTCCAACTGCCAACCAATTTGTCCCACAGTTTTTATTTCAACATAAAATTAACAAAGCAAATGTTATTTATCTCCACCTTTATCTCTGACATCATCTGACAAATGCCAACCAAGATTATGTGAATCAGCCAGGCTTTACCTGCTAGAAATAGCAGCCCTAATGTTTTTAAATCAGATCCTAATGCTGGATGTTCAAGAACCAAATGAAAGGAAGATTTTCAATTCCAGGATCATCCTGATTCCAAAATGATATAATATGTCTTTGTTGAGCAAATGTACCCTGAGGTGTAGGGGCCCCAAACAGACAGAATTTTGTGTTTATTACTATAACGAAAACAATATCTGGGCATGGATGCTCTATTTGCTTATCCATTTGAATTTTCATATGCCACACCAGCTTTATGTGGTTGATTTCTAGGACATGTTTTGTTTTATGATTGTGCTATTTTTTCCCCACATGTTCAAATCCAAATTCTTTTATAATTATCATTATCATTATTATTACTATTATCATTATTATCGGAAGAATGAAAAGTAATTTCAACCTCAGCAGAATTTGAACTCAGAATGTAAGGATGGACAAAATACCACTATGCATTTTGTCCAGCTGGCTAGTGATTCAGCCAGCTCACCACTTTATAACTGCTTGACTTAAGTCGATTACATCGACCCCAGTTCATAACTGGTACTTAGTTAATCGACCCCAAAAGGATGAAAGACAAAGTCAACCTCAGCAGAATTTGAACTCAGAATATAACGGCAGATGAATACCACTAAGCATTTTGCCCAGCATGCTAATGATCCTGCCATCTTGCCACCCTATGTTAGACTTATGTTGCTAAAGAAATTTTCATCTAGCAACGTTCATAGTTTTGCTTTGGTATTGAGCACATTATCTTCCTGTTCTTTTTTTCCTTTCTCTGCTACAATAATGGTTGTATTAAGTTAGCAATTTAATTCGATATTTACATCTTTCAATATTAATAACTTGATTGAATAGTAACATCTTTTCCATACAGACATTAGTAATTTAAACAGATTTTATTGATCGTTTATTTTTATGACATAGTATATGTTAATATTTGTAAGTGTGGTGGCGAGCTGGCTGAATCGTTAGCATGCCAGGCGAAATGCTTAGCAGTATTTCGTCTGCCGCTATGTTCTGAGTTCAAATTCCGCTGAGGTTGACTTAGCCTTTCATCCTTTCAAGGTTCATAAATTAAGTACCAACAGCGTACTGGAGTCGATCTAATAAACTGCCTCCTTTCCCCCAAAATTTCGGGCCTTGTGCCAAACCACAAAGTTATGGGGGTGTAAACACACCAGCATCAGTTGTCAAGCGATAGTAGGGGAACAAACACAGTCACACAAGCATACACACACACACACACACACATATATATTTACGATGAACTTCTTTCAGTTTCCATCTACCAAATCCACTCACAAGGCTTTGATCAGCCTGAGGCTATAGTAGAAGACACTTACCCACTGTGCCATGCAGTGGGACTTAGCCTGAACCATGTGGTTGGTAAGTAAGCTACTTACTACACAGCCA
Source organism: Octopus sinensis (assembly GCF_006345805.1). Classification (NCBI taxonomy): domain Eukaryota; kingdom Metazoa; phylum Mollusca; class Cephalopoda; order Octopoda; family Octopodidae; genus Octopus; species Octopus sinensis. The sequence continues at coordinate 37,493,083 of NC_043002.1, read as the reverse complement.
CATCTGCACATATATATACATAAACAGAAACACGCACATATACATGTATTCAAATCACCAATCCCCAACACTTCTTCATGTCTGTCTACCCACATATTCTCACTCCTTGTATATAACCACAATAGTATGTGTGCACGTGCACATGTGCATCTATGCACCCTATGAATATGCATGGATGTGTGCACAGTGGTTTACATGTGCTCACATGTACGTCCATATACATGTGCACTTGTGTATGTCCATGTATGCAGTTGTGTGTGCACGTGCATGTGCTTATATATACATGGAGATAAAAGTA
>NC_043002.1:37447785-37485285 GCF_006345805.1 Octopus sinensis | reverse complement strand
TTTGCTAAACTGCTCTAAGAATTCAGCTAATTCACCACCTATAAGAAAGGGAGCAGAAGTTGTTGTTTTTGTTGTTATTGTCAGAGAACTATTAGTCATGTAAGTAAATTGTAAGAGCTGTGATTTAGATGGAAGGTACATATGTTTTATATCTTTGTCTTCTTTGTATAATTCTTGGTAGTTTATTTTTTGTAAAGTGTTTAACAAGGGCATTATGTTCAGGTTAATGTGTAAGAATTTTTCTTTTTTATTTCTTTTCGTATTTTTTTAAAACTTGTGACTCAGTGAAGACAACACAGAAATTGTGGTTACTGCTAGTTATTTACATCAAGAATATATTGTTTGTTTTGTGGGAATAGAGTGAATATAAAAGTCCGTCAGTTTGTTTTGCTTAGAAAAAATTTTTTTTTTCTTTCTTTAGTGTAATTCAGTAGAGTTTTCGTTGTATTTCATTTTATTTATTTATTTACTTATTATTATTTTTGAGTGAGAGAGAGCAGTGCATGCCATCAAAGTGGCACTGGGGTAAAATAAAACAGCACATGACCTTGCAGGTGGGGCCCAGTTAGAATTTTCTTCTGGTCGAGTAACCCATCCCGCTCAAAAGGTCCCTGAATAAGGGTTGTTTAAGGATTTTGAACAAAACACCCATGTTTCCAGAGGTGAATTATTCAAAGCCCAAATAATCCCTCTCAACACATGGCTATGATGCTCTCCCAATACTTCTGCTCGAGATCAGAGATGCACATATCGTCAGCCACTAAGGGACATGCTCAACTGGCTAAGGTCAAACAACTGACAAGCTAATCTGTGGTATTGAGCAGAATATTTGCTGTAGCCCGTCTTTTATACCAAGACAAAACAATGTACGTGATAACACTTCCAATCAGTTAAGATCAGAAGCCATGAGAGCCACTGCCTGGTACTGCATTAGGGCATTTATTATTATTATTATTAGTAATAGTAGTATTATTATTAGTATTATTATTATTATTATCAATATTATTATTATTATTTGGAAAGCAAACTATATGCCGCTGGAGCTGTGCACAAGGATACAGTCATCAATGTAGAGACTCCATTGCATACTCTTTTACTCTTTTACTCTTTTACTTGTTTCAGTCATTTGACTGCGGCCATGCTGGAGCACCGCCTTTAGTCGAGCAAATCGACCCCGGGACTTATTCTTTGTAAGCCCAGTACTTATTTTATCGGTCTCTTTTGCCGTACCACTAAGTGACGGGGCGTAAACACACCAGCATCGGTTGTCAAGCAATGCTAGGGGGACAAACACAGACACACAAACACACACACATATATATATACATATATACGACAGGCTTCTTTCAGTTTCCGTCTACCAAATCCACTCACAAGGCATTGGTCGGCCCGGGGCAATAGCAGAAGACATTTGCCCAAGATGCCACGCAGTGGGACTGAACCCGGAACCATGTGGTTGGTTAGCAAGCTACTTACCACACAGCCACTACTGTGACCTCTGATATAGACCTCTGATATTTTAAGTGTTCAGAATAAGTAGGAAAATGTGTTTATTCAGCCTGACAGATCGATGGGCATGATGGTGCTGAATGTCAAACCATAGTCAACAACATATTAGGATGATGAGCTATCATGTTCTGATTGTGTATTTTCAAATGGTATCACCAGGGAATGTCTAGAAAGTCAGATTTCATAGACAAACAATTTAAGAAATCGTTACTCATAACAGAAAAAAACAAATTAAGATAATGTAATAATATAAGATAATATTATATTTCTTTAATTACTTCTGAATATATATTGTTCAATTTCATTTGGGAAATTGTAATTCGTGACTGGGAATTTGGATAATTAAAGGGTTTATCAAAATAAGCTGAACTTATTTATAATTTAATAGAAAAAATATTTGTTCAAACCTTCAGGGATTTGATTAAGCTTAGAAATTTGGTTACTATTTATTTTTCATTTTAGATATCATTTAAAATTTTTTGTTTTAATACTTTAATATTTATCTTCAGAAAAAATTTTTTATATATATTTTTAACCATATATCAAAAAATATTTGTTTTTCTCTATTAAATTACAATATTTACTGAAATTTCTACAGTTTTATGCAGTTTTTGTCTGGTCTTAAAATCAGTAAATATAACTCCAAAAATAATTGTTGTTTTTTGAATAGCTGAAGGGGATAAACTAGAGAGTTATTTGCTATAAGCAATATACCATATCTACTTATGCATACAAATATATGTAAATGACTGGGTTATTTGCTGAAAGCAATGTATTATATATACAGCATTGTACATTTATCTCTCTGGTCAGTTTGCCTGATGCCTTGTACTATTTTTGCATTCTGGAGTATTATTTAATGCTGGAAAAAGAATCCAGATGAAAAAAAAGTACACTTTGCTTGGTGGAGCAAGTTATCTTTATGTCTCTTTTATGGTGCTTCTATTCCCCTGTCTCAGCATCCATGTTACATATTCATTTTGTATTGAGAAACCTCTGAAGGTCTCATTAAGGATGTTTATTTAATTGCGTCTTTCTTTTGATAGTAAAACTTTTAATTATTTTGAAAAAAAAAAATCATATTTCCTAACCTTTCAATATATCTTACTTTTATTTCTATTATTATTTAGTTATTCATCTATTTTTACATTACATCAGAGCATTTGATGTTAGTAAAAGTATCCAGATGAAAAAAAATTGCTTTAGCAAGTCATGTTTTTTGCTGTTTTTTTTTTTTTTAATTTTAATTTGATCTCATCTGGTCTCTGAACCTCTCTATAATATGACCATTTTGTTTTGTACAAAAAAAAAAATCCAAAACATCATTTATTTATTTATTTATTTATTTATTTATTTATTTATTTATTTAGTTGTTTCTTGCTTTTGATGGTAGAACTTATTTCAGAAATTATATTTCCTGCTAACTTCCTAGCGCATCTTTCCCCCATTACTCTACGATGATTTCTTTTATATTCTTTCTACACTACCTTGAACTATATATATCCTTCATGTGTTTGGCTATTAATAATTTTTATCTAGTTCCCTACACATTTCATATTTCAGTTTTGGCCTTAACTAGGTTTCAACTGCTTTTCTTTGATTCTTACTCATGTGAGGATCAATAAAATAAGAACTAGTTATAAATTATGGATAATTCAATCCACTATAATCTTAGCTTCCATCATCATTACCATCATCATCATCATCATCATCATTATTATTATTATTATTATTATTATTATTATTATCATCATTACTATTAAAAAGGTGAGCTGGTAGAATTGTTAGTGATTCAGACAAAATGCTTAGTGGCATATCTTCTGATTCTTTGCAATCTGTGTTCAAATTCTGTTGAGGCCAACTTCGCTTTTTATCCTTTCAGGGTCAATAAAGTAAGAACTAATCAAGTACAGGGGTCGATGTAATTGTCTCTCTGCCTCCTCAAAAACTGATTGTTCTGTACCAAGATTGGAAGTCAATCGTTACTGAGCCAGGCAAAATACTCAGCAGCATTTTGCTCACCCTTATGTTCTGAATTCAAATTCTGCCAAGGCTAACTTACTTAGGGTGGCAAACTGGCAGAATCGTTAGCATGCCAGGTGAAATGCTTAACATTATTTTATCTGCTGTTATGTTCTGAGTTCAAATTCCATCGAGGTCGACTTTGCCTTTGAACTTTTCAGAATCGATTAAATAAGTACCAGTTATGGAGTGGGTCAATGTAATCAACTTAATCCCTTTCTCTGTCCTTGTTTGTCCTCTCTATGTTTAGCCTTGCTTTTCATTCTTTTGGGAGTTGATAAAATAACAGTTGAACACGGGGGTCGATGTAATCAACTAACCCTGGAATTTCTGGCCTTGTGGAAAAATTTGAAACCATTATTAATTATTATTATTATTTTCATTGCACACCTTCAATGTCCTACCAAATGTTGTTTGAATGCCTTGGATCTGTGCAGAGCTTCATTTTGTGTCTTATTGTACTGAAATTATTCTCTGAAATATATTCACAGTCACTGGTAATTTTTCTATACGTTATGAATTTTTGTAAGTCCTTGCTTATGTTTTGGTCTGTATCTTCTTTAAATATTCTCAAGACACCTATTATTATAGGGAGACTTTTGTTTTACGTTTTCAGTCCCCACATTATGGTTCCTTCTCCTTCCAAATCTTTATATTTGATTATTTCTCTATTTCTTATAGAGAATTATTATAGATTGGGATATTATGGAGCACTCCTCTTCTGGTGCTTTTTGACAATATCTGGCTATTATCATTGTTGTTGGTGTTGTAAAGGCTGAGAGCTAGTGGAACTGTTAGCATGCATGATAAAATGGCATTTTGTCTGTCTTTGCATTCTGAACTCAAATTCTGCCGAAGTCAAATTGCCTTTCATCCTTTCAGGATCAATAAAATATGTACCGATCAAATACTGGGGAAGATGAAATCAGAAGTTGCCAGCCTGTGCCAAAATTTTAAAACATTATTATTATTATTATTATTATTATTATTATTATTAAGGCGATGAGCTGGCAGAATCATTTGCACACCAGGTGAAGTACTTAGCAGCATTTTGTCCATTTTTACAATCTGAGTTCAAATTCTGCCAAGGTCAACTTTGCCTTTCATCATTTCAGGGTTGATAAATTAAGTACCGGTTGTGCACTGGGGTCGATGTAATCAACTAGCCCCCTCCTCTAAAATTTCAGGCGTTGTGCCTTTAGCAGAAAAGGTTATTATTATTATTGTAGTTGTTGTGATTATTGTTAATAAGGCAGAGAGCTGGCAGAATTGTTAGCATGGCATTCTAAATTCTCTGTGACATTTCTTCTTGCACACATGGTTGGGAAGTAAGGACCATACAGCCATATCTGCACCTAAATAGATTTCAGCTATTGGTTGTATGAGAGAATGTTTCAATGTTACTTTATTTGTATGGTGCTTATGAGAAGCATATGTTGTATTATACTGTTTGGGATTGATTCAATACATATGTGTCCAGTAGGGCTATTTTATTGAGTGGTTGTTGAGTCATGTACAAATAGTACATAGTTTGGTTTGTGCTGTTGACTTGGAAGTGTCTTGTGTAGGACATGGGCTGCAACTAACAGGAATATCTTTTGGATTGAGTATAATATTATGAGCCTTGGTTATGTTATTTATGTTTTGTTCATATTTTTTTATAACTTGGGCCCTAGTATTTATTGGTATTGTGTTTAGTTTCATGCCTCATATTCTGCTCATTTCAACTTCAAGATCTTTGTACTATGACAATTTCTCCACTTCCTGCCAAGCACTATTTTGGTCAGAAGAAACTGAGAGAAGAAATTTGATCAGAAGGAATTTAGAATTTGGTCAGATAAAATGTTTGCAGTAGGTAATTATATATCTGTATGTTCTGACTTCACACGGGTAAAGGTGGTAATTTGAATATTACACACAAGAATTTGACACACCAACACCTGTAGTTAATCACTCTCTCTTATTCTTTGAAGCTTTTGTAAAGGAGTTTCTAGCTCAAAATATCAGGACTAATTAAGTATTTCTGAAGCAACTTTCCAATATCTTTGTTATTGCTATCGTTTGATAGTTAATTCCTTATCCAAATCGTTATCACCTTCAATACCATATTGATGTTCCACAATGCTTCATTTAAACTAGAGAACGAAGAAGTTTGCCAATGTTCTTCTACATGAGGATCAGAAGCATGAGGTGATCTGGATTGCAAGACAGTGTATCATCGAGAAGTGAGATATTGTAAGCAGCAAGTGTGTATGGCTGGATAATAGTATACTTGCACCTAGTAATATCAAAAAGAAAGAGGCACGTAAGTGCTACAATGAAAGGCTATTAAATGTGGAGAATGAATGGGAGAAAGGGAGTCTTCCCAACATAGACTCAACAGAGGGAACAGCTGTTCTGACTAACAGTAGTACAACAGATAATGCAATTAAGGATATGAAGGCAGGGAAAGCCTCCGGTCCATCAGGAATCATCACTATCTGCCAGAGTAGGATGCTGCTAGCCACCTACATGGTTAATCAGGTCGTATAGAAAGCTGTTATACTCGACAACTGGCATAATATTATTATAGTCAACTTTTACAAGGGTAAAGGAGATGCTTTGGACAGAGTTAATTACAGAGGTATCAAATTGCTGGACCAGGTCATGAAAGTTATTGAAAAAGTTTTAGCCTAATCAATTATTTAGGAAGAGAATTACATTAGGTGAGATGCAATTTGGCTTTTTGCCAGGGAGAAATTCTTCTGATACTCTCTTTCTAGTAAAACAACTATGAGATAAGCATTTAGCCAAAAGTAAATGGTATTCAGTGACCTGGAGAAAGCTTTCAACAGGATCGCTGGCTTTGGGGTAGATGAATGGCTTGTGACAGCCATATAAGTGATGAACAGGGGTGTTCTCAGTAAAGTGAGAGAGTAGTAATGAGTACAGCAATGAATTTAGTGTACAGGTAGGGGTTCACCAGTGCTCAGTTCTCAGTTCCTCCTAGTCATAGCAGAGGAATTTAAGATCAGTTGACCTTGGGATCTACTGTATGATCATAGAATTTGTAAAGTTTACAAGTGTGGAAGCAAAAGCAGGAATCAAAGCCTTTAAAGTTAACTTAGCAAAGACCAAAGTTCTAATTAGCAGCAAAATAGATAGGACTCTACTACCTTCAGGATAATGGTTCTGCTCAATATATAGAAAATATGTAGATAGAAATTCTATAGTGTACCCAGTGTAAACTATGGCTACACAAAATATGCAGTGAAATCACAGAAGCTTAACACAGAAAGTAGTCTTTGTATGTGGCAGATATGCAAGAACAATAAATATTAAGGACACATGGAAACAGATTTTTCTCAAATGTTAGGAGGTTCTCTAAAGGTAATAGATAGTTTCCGTTTCTTAGGTGATGTAATTAGGAGTGGAAGTAGATGTTCAGAAAGGATGGAGAAAGTTCAAAATGCTGTTATTTCTGTTGGCAACAAAAGGTCTTGTTTAAGAATAACAGACAGATTGTATGATGCCTGTGTACAATTAGCAATGCTAAATGGTAGTGAGATGTAAGCTCCAAATGCAGAAGACATGTGAGGGCTAGAAAAGAATGAAGCTACTATGCTCTGTTAGATGCACAATTTTAGCATGCATGTACAACAAAGTTTAAGTGTGTTGAGAAAAAGACTGGGCATATAAAGAATGAGGTGTAGTGTGCAAGAGAGAAGACTGCTGGTATGGCCATGCAATCCATATGAAGAGCCAATCACTAAAAGTGGATGGAACTTGTGGACGAAGGAGATTCAGGAAGAGATAGGACAAAATAGCAAAAACTGATCTCAAGATTTTGAAACTAATGGAGATGATGAAGACCTGAGATGATTGGTGGTTTGTTGTGTGCAAGAAGACACAGTAAATTGACAGCATGATCCTAAAAGCTGCCATTCTATCCCTGTGAAGCCTTCTCCACCTCTCATCTTCCCTAACCCCTATCTCTTCACTCTGCTAACTATGTCACTTCTTAGCTGCTATAATGATGTAAGGGAAGATATTTTATCCATGTTTAAGTGACCAGTCACCTTCCCCTTTGCCATCTTACTGTAATCACTTCTCAAAATCCATCCTTCATTCTCAAAATCATTCCTTCCCACTTTATTCTCCACTGATCGCCCCATTCTATATCTCCCTGAAACACATCTTAGGACTGCCAAATCCTTATCTTTAACACCCTCTCTTATCTCTTGTCATTCTTATCACCTTGCCATATCTGCAGTCAGTGGCTTTCAACCTTTATTGTAATTCCAAAATAAAAATTGACTTGAAGTGTGGTGACTCATCCAATCCATACCAGTATAGAAAAAAAAAACAAATATAAAATGATGATGATGAAAATGATGATATATATAAGCGTGTGAGTGTGTGGTGTATATGTGTGGGTAGTGCATGTGGTTGTATACAAGTGTGTGTCTGCATGTATCTGTGTATGAGCACTTGTGTGTGAGTGTGTGTGCACACGTGCATGCATGTGTGTATGTGTGTGTGTGTGTGTGACTGCATGTATCTGTGAGTGCTTGTGTGTGTGTACACACGTGCATGCATGTGTGTATGTGTGCATGTGTGTGCATGTATGTACATGTGTTTGTGTCTGCATGAGTGTGTATTGTGTTTTAATCTATTATAGTTTCTTAGTTTCCATGTAAATGTCTCCCTCAGAAACCTGCACACTGTATACTTTTTTGTCTTCTTCAAGAATCTGTTCCTTTGTCCAATATATTGACAGAACATTCTATTACAAAGAATAAATGTACTCATTTTCACTTCAGACAAGTCATTGTTTACTTAATGTCTTTAATCATAAACTTACCATTGTCAGGGAGTTGCATTAAGTAACAATAACCTCTGATATCAGGTTCTTTATAACATCAGATAATAATGTACTTACAATAAATGTACAATCATTGCTCTTACCTTTCTGCATCACTACCTCCTGTTTCATTTTCTCATCTTGGAAGATTTTTTTTTTCTGCAGTTGTTCAGAATTGCCAGTGACCTAATAATACTTATTCAGTTGTAAATCCCAAAAGCATAACTTTGAGAGGAGTTTTCAGAATTCTAATTTGAAGATCTTGATGTCCTGGAAATAAATAATCTTATCCTCATAGAATGCAACACTGATGAAGATCAGTATCCATTATTACTTCAACAGAAGGTGATTAACTAGCAGGATCATTAGCATGCTGGGTGAAATGCCTAGTGGCATTTCATTTGTCTTCATGCTCTGAGTTCAAATTCCACTGGGGGTCGACTTTACCGTTTATCCTTTCGGGAGTGATAAAATAAATACCAGTTGTAATTGACTAGTCCCCTCCTCCAAAATTTCGGGTCTGTGCCTATAGTAGTAAGGGTTATTACTTCAACAGAAATAGATTTATTTGTACATGAATGGAGAATATAAAAATGTTAGGAATAGGTTAAACTGCGATCAAAGAAATGTTAATGGCTTAAAACTGACATTGCTGGTTATGATTTCCGTTATGTGATTTTTTTTTTTTTTACATTTTACTCTTTCAGTCATTGAACTATGACCATGCTGGGACACAAATTGACCTTGGTATTACTTTTAAGACTGATACTTTTTCCATCACTTTCTTTTGCTGAATATCTAAGATATGGTGACGTAAACAAACCAACACTCGTTGTCAAGTAACAGTGAGTGAACAAACACAAGTTCAAAGATTCAAACACATGCACACACACACACACAAATACATATACAGTATCTATCTACTAAATTTATGAGACTATAAGAAGACTCTCGCCCAAGGTATTGTGCAGTGGAACTGAACCCACAATGTGTGGTTGCAAAACAAACTTTTTAACCATACGGCCATGGAAGATTTCTAACCAAAAGTTCCTGACATGCCTTTCTCCTTTTAAGTTAAGTTATTTATCTATCGTTTTGAATAAACTTCCCCATCACTATAGCTAATTGGATAAGAATTCTGTTATTTTCTGTTTTTTAACTTTGGTATTTTTCTGAATTTTTTGTCTGTTTCTATTCTGTTAAATTTCTCTCCAATTCAGAAATAAAAAGAGAACAAACTTTTAGATAGCCATAATTCTCTATAAACATTACATTAGCTACTTTTGATTTACAGGAATGTAGAAATGTATATTATATAATAACAATTCCATTTAGTTAAAACAATTTATTTATATCTAGCAACTTACACTAGTTATTTTTTTACCCAGTAAATGTTGTTTAATAAAAATTGTAATCCAATAATGTAGACTCTTTGAATATTTGGTCAGTTTGTATAAATAATTCAAACAAATATCTCTATTTTGTGAAATGTTTTAATGTTACAAAAGCTTGTATATGGGGTAATGTAAGGAAATAGGCATATAAAATATAATATACATCTGCACATCAATTCATTTATAATGGAAGGCACACATTCATATATCATCAACTTTTAATACATACTTTTTGGTGTTTTCCAAATAGTCTCTGTTAGTTTCAGCTCTATTCATATAACCATATTACTTATCTAAGCATTACTTAACCTTTCCATTAGGATATACTCTTTAAGTTTCAAAAATACAGTTTGCTATAGATGTTCCATATATGGTGATATAGATTTTGTTGCAATATTATAATGGTTTTGCTCGTGTGGAGCTTTGAGAGTATTCTTAATATTCAGGTTACATGAGTTCTGATTTACGCAGTTATTAACCTACTTCTTTGCAGTTATCTTCTATCTCTTACTAGCTTCAGTCAGTAAACTGCAGCCATGCTGGAGCACCGTTTGAAGTATTTTAGGTGAATGAATCAACCCATGTACTTATTTCTTTTAAGCTTGATACATTATATTATCAGTCTCTTTTGTTGAGCTGTTAAGTTACAGGGATATAAACACACCAACAACAGTTGTCAATCAGTGAGGGGGAGGGGGCGCAAACACAGACATAAAGACACACACACACGTATGTATATATGATTATACATGTATATATGTATGTATTTATATATATATATGTATGTATTTATGTATATATATATATATATACATACATACATAGGCACAGGGGTGGCTATGTGGTAAGAATTGTGCTTCCCAACCACATGGTTCCAGTTTCAGTTCCATTGCATGGCACCTTGGGTAAGTGTCCTCTGCTATTGCCTCAGGCTGACCAAAGCCTTGTGAGTGTATTTGATAAAGAAATCCATTGTGTGTGTGTGTGTGTGTGTGTGTGTGTGTGTGTGTGCGTGCGCGCGTCTGTGTATTTGTGTCTGTGTATGTCCCCACCACCATTGCTTGACAACCAATGCTGGTGTGTTTACATCCCCTGTAACTTAGCAGTTTGGCAAAAGAGGCCAATAGAATAAGTACTAGGCTAGCAAAAAAATAAGTCCATCAACCAAATCCACTAATGAGGCTTTCATTGGACTGAATTTATAACAGAAGCCATTTGCTCAAGGTGCAATGGGACCCCTGTGGTGAGGAAACAAACGTCTTACCTCACTGCCACACCTGCATTTAATAACATTCCTAATATTCAGGTTACACATGTTCAGATTCACACAGTTATCAACCTACTTCTTTACATTTATTTATTTATGTTATATAATAATTAGTGAACAAGAGTATTGTTGATTACAGGTTTCTAATGGACACAATCACTGGTTCATTGCATCTTTTGAAGGCAACTGTGACAAGAGATAGTCTGTTATTCATTGTGTCTCAAGGTGCTTTCTTCCTAAAGCTTCCTTTTGTTAGTATAATTATCTTTTGTTAATATGCATCACTGAAACATATACATACACACACTTATAATACATGCATACCTACATGCATGCATGCATACATACATACATGCAGGCAGGCAGGCAGGCAGGCAGGCAGACAGACAGACAGAAAGACACTGTAAAGTGGTTGGCTTTAGGAAGGGCATCCAGTCATAGAAACCAAGTCAAATCGGACTGGAAGCTGGTACAGCTGTCCTGCTTGCCAGCTCTGGTCAAACTGTCCAACTCATACCAGCTTGGAAAATGAACGTTAAAGGATGATGATGATGGTGAGGATGAGGAAAATGATACATATGTCGTGACTGTCAACTCATAGATAAGTATGACCATCACTGACAAATTATCTTATCCTAGTTGTTAAAGAGAAAGGATGTCAGCAATGCCCATACTAAAATTCTTAGTCAATAACAGCTTGCACAACACTGCTAAGACTCTCACCTATAAAGCCAAACAGTCTAAAAACAAGTGAGCACAAGAACTCCAGGTTCGCAATGAGGCAGATATTATTTTGGAATTTCCTTCTAGATATTTGCTTCAGGTTTGGGGAATTGCACATCCATTGATTTATCATCTACTAGGTATTACGTCCAGTGGACGCACATGGCCTAGAGGTTAGAGCAGTGGACTCGCAGTCGAGGGATCATGGGTTCGAATCTCAGACCGGGCAATGTGTGTGTTTATGAGTGAAACACCTAAGCTCCACGTGGATCCAGCAGAAGGTAATGGTGAACTTCTGCTGACTCTTTCGCCACAACTTTCTCTCACTCTTTCCTCCTGCATCTTGCATCTTGCAGCTCACCTGTGACGGACCGGCATCCTGTCCAGGTGGGGAACCTATACACCAAGGAAACTGGAAACTGGCCCTTATGAGCGAGACATGGCTCCAGAAGGAACAAACAACAAAACAACAAGGTATTACATCCAGTATTTCTGTCTCCAGACAGACATACATACATACATATATATATATATATATATATATATATATATATTATATATATATATATATATATATATATAATATATATATATATATGCATATGCCCATAACAGGCTTCCACACAGTTTCTGTCAGCTAATTTCCTCTTACAAGATTAATAGAAATGTGTGGCATAGTGGTTAGGGAGTTGGACTCTTGATTGTAAGATTGTGGTTTTGATTCCTGGACTGGGCAACACATTGTGTTCTTGAGCAAAACACTTCATTTCATGTTGCTCCAGTCCACTCAGCTGGCAAAAAAGAGTAATCCTGTAATAGACCAGTGTCCTATCCAGGTGAGGAATTTATAAGCCATAGAAACTAGGAAACCAGGAAACTGGCCTTTATGAGTCAGCATAACTCAAGAAGGTAACTTTACCTTGAAGACAGTAATTTCTTGCAAGATTTTCACCAAACTGAGCTATGAGAGAAAAAAAACTTAACCAAGGTATCATACAGTAGAATCAAAGTGAGAGCTACGTGGTTGTGAAATTAACTCTTCAGCCACAGAGCCAGTAGCCTGCTACAGTAATATTCTTCGATGGACTTGTGCATATTCCATTTATTCATATAGAAGAACATTTAAAGTGATATTGAAGCATTAAAAATAAGTGACACAGTGTAATCTTATAAACCCTATTCAGATGGACAGAATTTTCGATAGAATACTGGTCAGAAATTGAGTCTGATAACAGTTCGACAATCTTTGGAATATTTTGTAGCATCAACTGATATGAAAAAAATAAATAAATGAAATTATGTAATATCAATAAGAAATGACAAATTCTATGTACACTTCAATGAAATCTTTTAGTGATGGAGAGTAATTAAGTGTGTGGGCCTGAATTCTAAATTAAATTTATTGCTAAAAGACATCCTGAAACATGTCCCTACATAATGCAATGAACCAGTGATTGGCCTGTTGCAACCTTGTAATGAACACTGTTATTGTTCACAAATGCATGGTATGATAAAAAAAAAAGTTATTTGATCAAAGTGTGTTGACTGAGAACTATCAATGATACAACTGAACACATCACTAGTAGAAATGTTATTCAGAATTAGTAAAAGTGAGTCGGTAATGATTAATCAATAAAGGTGTAAAATATTTCAGTTATTTTTCTATCTTAATGCTGGAGTTTGGTGTAATGGTTTCCATCTATCTTGCATCTCAATCAATTTTTTGTGTTTCACAAATATGGATTTCAAACTTTGAACTTGCTAGTGCTTTATTTTCATTTCCATAAAAGATGGGTATCTATGATCTCACTTGTTTGCACAAATGGTTATTTACAATCATTTATGATGTTTGTAAAAGAAGAAAATCTTTTTTTCATTTTCGTTTTTTGTGTCTATTAACCTCAGATTCTGCACCCAGCGTCTAATCAACATAGTTAAAAAATATTTCTACATTTCTTTTAATCATTTCTGTATATTTCACATAAATTCAGATAAGCTGATCGGTTCATTAAAATATGAGTCATGACAAAAGCATAAAGAAAAGAGGTAATTTATAATCTAACAATGGTACACTTCAAAGTCCCATTGTATTGTACTACCCCTACAACAAAACTTTTAGCTTATCATTTTCTTATATTCTTTCACTTTTCTCTCCACTCATATTCAGACAGTACAGCTAAAGCATATTCTATTTCATGTGTTCCTATCACCAGTTGTTTTATATATATCTTTTTAATAGCATGCTACCAAGGGATCGGTTATGTCATTAAGAATAAATTAGTTAATATAATACCTGACTAATATGTAGATGAATGTTCTAGTTACTCACTCACATAAGTAGTGCCCTTCCTTGATACTATAATTTGATGTTTTGGTGAGAACATCTGCTATTTTAACAGACAATCAGACAGAAATGCATAAATGTATCCACCCACACAAACATGCGCAGACACATATATACACACATATAAATTTACACTCTTCTTGTTTGGCATCTGTGAGTCTTGGAAAACCATGGGTCTGCATATGGAAAGTCTTGCTTCAGTCTATGTAGGCAAAATGTTGTAGAACAATAATGAAATGTTTCTCTCCAAGATGCAAGAAATGGATAAGGGTGCTCAGAAACCCAGTAGTTTCCATGTAGTGTGTTTTTCCCATTTCATGCCATCTATGTTGGCACCAGTATCATTGCAGTTGTCAGAATGTAGCTGAAGGCAACACCCAACTGCTTTAAGGCACGAGTGCCTAATTTGTAGTTGTTTAAATTGATCCCAGCACTTGATTGACACCAGTATTTTTTATCAACTCTAGATGGCTCACCTTCCTAAGATTTAAACAAAGAAACAAGCTAAAATAAATACCACAGAAATTTTGCTCAATACATTTACAATTTGCCAGCAGCGACCACCCTCACATTCGCTCTTACACATTATAAAAAGAAATGAGTAAAATTGAAGAAAAACTGTTTTCCCCATCATTCCAATTCTGACACTTATATTTCATTTATTTATTTATTTATTTGTAGTTAGCTGTCATGGAATGAATGTATTTATAATTCAACATCACAGAGTACTTCAATTTTTTTATCATCGCATCTCCAAGGAAACATTTTTAGATTTGATCTAAACTATTCTCCGGTCTTTTATGGTCTACTTCCATTGCAGGTTCCATCACCAATTACAAATATCTTTTTTTACCCAGAAATGATCCATTCACATGATATTGCCATTCAATTTAGTCATCTCTCCGGCATATTTCAACTGCTAATGCATTTATAGTTGCTTTTTCAGATTATTTTCAACTTTTCCAAATATCTTCAATTATCTTATCTCTAATAAGAAATATTTTAAAGTTACTTCTTTCCATAATTCTAACAGAGTAAAATTGATTATACAACAACCAAATTGAAAAATAATTGTTTTTTAAATCAATGGCTTAAACAGAGATAATCCACCAGGAATATTTTCCGTTGTGGGAAAAGACCTTACATATTTTTTTGTTTTTTTACATTATTGTCTTGAGTTCTAGAACTCATAGGGCTGGTTACTTGGTTTCCATGGTGCATAAGTGACCAAGATCACAAAATTCCTCCTGAAAAGGAATCTAGTCCATAACAGATTTACTCACTTACAACTGAGTGAACTGAAGCAACATGAAAAGAAGTGTTTTTCTCAAGAACATAATGTACCACCTAACCCATGAAATCGAAAACATGATCTTGAAACTCTAAGTGCAACACCCTAACCACAAGGTCATTCCAACATCATTAGACCATAGAAATTTAGAATTGGTAGAATAAAAACGAATTCAAGTGTAATATGGTGACAAATCATAAAAATTATACCTCATAGTGTTAGAAGTATTAGATTAAACATATTTAGTGGTCAATTTGCCATTGAGACTTTACTAAAACAGATTCCCCATTCTTCATTTGTATTAGAATAATGAAAGCTTGGTTCAGTTAATGAAAGCCCTTAGCATTCTAAGCTGAGATGTACATGTTATAAACCTAATATTTTCAGTTAGCACATTAAAATTATTGAAAATAATTTGCTTTTACTATTTTATATTCTTACTTTATATAATTTTTATGAATGGAATGGTCCTGCAGAGGTATATATGTAAAAACATATACCTCTGATTTCAAATAGATTTGCAGTCAGTCATCATAGAAATATAGTTATGATTCTCAATATGATTTGACTCAATATAATTGTTTGCAATACATTGAGTATATAAATACAAGCTACATAACATCACCTAAGTAATAATATAAAGAGAAGTGTGTGTGTATGTGTATGTGTGTGTGTGTGAGGGGGGGTTGTGTGTGGCTAAGAATGCACAGCACCTTGAGCAAGTTTCTTCTACAATAGCCCCTGGCTTGTAAAAGGATTTAGTACATGGAAACTGAAAAAAATCCCATCGTGTGTATGTGTGTGTGTGTATATATATATATATATATATATATATTATATATATATATATATATATATTCTTTTACTTGTTTCAGGCATTTGACTGAGGGCCATGCCTTTAATCGAGCAACTCGACCCGGGACTTATTCTTTTGCAAGCCCAGTACTGATTCTATCGGTCTCTCTCGCCGAACTGCTAAGTAACGGGGACATAAACACACCAGCATCGGCTGTCAAGCAATGCTAGGGGGACAAACACAGACACACAAACATAGACACGCATATATATACATATATACGACGGGCTTCTTTCAGTTTCCATCTACCAAATCCACTCACAAGGCTTTGGACGGCCCGAGGCTATAGTAGAAGACACTTGCCCAAGGTGCCACGCAGTGGGACTGAACCCGGAACCATGTGGTTGGTAAACAAGCTACTTACCACACAGCCACGCCTGCGCCTATATATATATATATCTCAATCATCATCATCATTTAACGTGTCTGCTTTCCATACTGGCATGGGTTAGATAGCTTGACTGGAACTGGAACTGAGAGCTACACCTGGTTCCAGTCTGAATTTGGTTTGGTTTCTATGGCTGGATGCCTTTCCTAATGCCAACCACTCCAAGAGTGTAATGGATGCCTTCTACAAATCACTGACATGGGTGTTTTTACATGTTACCGACACAGAAGCTGTTATATGCCACCAACACCAACCACACTTGGTTTGATGAGTCTTCTCAAGCACAGTAAATTGCCAAAGGTCATGATCACTTGCCATCGCCTCTGTGAGGTTCCACATTCAAAGGACATCCTTCACCACTTTATTTCATGTCTTCCTGGGCCGACCTCTTCCTCAGGTTCCCTCTACAGTTAAAGATTAGCATTTCTTTACACAGCTATCCTCATCCATATGCATCACATGACCATACCGGTGCAGTCGTCTCTCTTGCACACCACATCTGATGCCTCTTATGCCTAATTTTTCTCTCAAAATACTAACACTCAGTCGTACATGCACACTGACATTGCATATCCAGCAGAGCATACTAGATTCATTTCTTTCAACCCTTCACATGATATCTGCCCTCACAGCCCATGTTTCACTGCCATATAACATGGCTGTTCACACACAGGCATCATACAATTTGTCATTCCCTCTAAGAGAGAGGCCCTTTGTTGCCAACAAAGCTAGAAGCTCTCTGAACTTTGCCTAGCCTATTCTTATTCTAGCAGCTATGCTATCGGAGCATCCCCCTCTACTGTTGACTTAGTCATCTAGATAACAATAGCTATCTAGGTATCCCATTGGCATTTGAGGGAGTCTATTTTCTGTATATGTCTAGTGCTTACTGTACCTGTGCACCTGCCACATGCAAAGATTATTTTCCCTGTTAACCTTCATCTGATATTGCTGCATTTCTTATGCATCGTTAGCTTGCAACATACACGGTTTGGAGTTTCTATATATTAAGCAGGGCTATCTATCTGAAGGAATTTGTGATTTGTCAGCATTCCTACTAAGTATCTATGTATGTACATATGTATGTATGTACATATGTATGTATGTATATGTATATGTGTGTGTGTATATATATATATATGCATGTATTTGTGTGTGTGTGTCTGTGTATGTGTCTGTGTGTTTATGTGAATAATTTATCAATGTAGTAATGTTACATACGAAATTTAGATTCTCTGAAGATTTGACAATACATATTGATTGTGTAATTTACATTATATAACCAACAATCATAATTTGTTAATGAACTACACATAAGATGGTATATCTCTAAAAGTATAACTATATATCTTATAAATAATCTCATGATTTTACATACACACACATTTTAGTATAAATATATATATATACATATGCACACGTAAGCACATATTTATACACACACACATACACACATGCATACGCACATACACGCATAAACATATATATACATGCACACACAGACACACACATGAAAATGGATACCTTGAGATGAAAATCCAACCTGATTCTTAATGTAAAAACATAAAAAATACAATTAGTTAAAGCAATATAAAACCTAAATAAATCGTAATTAACTCCCATTGCCATTAAAAAGGGAGAAAAAAACAACAAAAATTCTTTCAATTTCTATTTTTTATTCATTCTGCACTTTTCTTTTAATTGCATTTTATTTTATTTTCTCTCAGAAAGAAATTTACAATTTCAAAATGGCTGGCTGTCTTCATTTTTCAACTTCCGTAGACATTATAAGGAAATAGCAAATAAACTAGATCTTTAGTAGTTTTCATTCTAAACAGCAACATTGATGCTATAGAACATTCAATGACAAGAACATAAAATAAAATTTAAAAAAAGAAAGAAATCCAAGATATCAACAAGAGTTGCTATACTTGACTGCTGAGAACTGAAGCTAGAAAATACTGAAATCATTTGCTATTTCCTTATACTGACTACGGAAGTTGAAAGAGAAAAGACACCATATTGAGATTACATGAGAAAATGAGATAGATAGATAGATAGATAGATAGATAGATAGATAGATAGATAGATAGATAGATAGATAGATAGATAGATAGACAATGACAGAGAGAAAGAGAAAGTGAAAGTAGTTTGAGAAGTTAAAATGAAGCTTGTCTGACATATTGGAATTTTAATGAACAAAACCTAGTTTTAAAAAAAAATTAGTATTTAAGGATTGTAAAAGAACTACAAACCTAGTAAATTAGGTGGTTACTTGAACACAGGGGAAAGAAACTATTTTAACATACAGCAGGCAAAAAATTATTCAATTTTATAAAGCTTCCTATTGGTTAGATATTGCCAAAGACAATGATGTAACATATTTCCTTTTCATTTTGTGGAAATGTACTTCAGTTTGATAGAGAATGAGACTAAAGGAAAATTTAAGAATTGTTAAAAGGTTTTCTTAAATATATATTTCATTTATTCATTTCTTCATTTTATATCCATTTTTTTTCCATATTAGCAAGAGATATTGTTGTACAACCTGATGCCTTCCCTGTTGCTAAACCTTATTAGTTTTTCAAGTAAGGGACTTATTTATCATTCAACGTGTCTTCAAAATTACAGACACAGACACAATGGTATACAGAGATTTCAGACACACACATGCACACACAAACATACAGACACACACACTCACACAGACACATGCACACGCACTCACACACACACAGACGCACACATACATATGTATAGATCCATATATCAAACATGCATGAGTATGTACTTGTCTCTGTGAGTGTATATATATATATATGTATATATATATATGTATATATATATGTGTGTGTGTGTGGTGTGTGTGTGTGTGTGTGTGTGTGTGTGTGAATGTGTATATATATATATATATTTACCCTTGTACCTTACGTATGTATATATACATATATATACACATACATATATATATATTTCTAAAATCTATAAATGTTCTAAAATCTACACAGCCTTGGTTTATTTATCTCATTACGAAAAAAATTTTTTATATATATTTTAATATATATACATATATACACACACATACACATGTATGTATATATCTATATATCTGCATATCTGCATATGTATATGTGTGTGTGTACACACAGACACACACACAATTTTCACACGTGTGTATGTACACACACACAAACACAGATATATAACTAGGTATTTGCTTGAATGATAAGTGCATAGAATATTCAAAGTTTTACTTGGAAAAACAAAAACACAAAATAATAAAACACTGCTTCAGCAAAATCCTTTTACAATATTCCCTAAAGAAGCTTTAAAAAAATAAACCTTCAATCATAGCAGCATAAAAATAATAATAAATAGAAATATTTGCTGTAGATCTGACATACTTAAGCATTTTCTAAAACTTGCAGGATTGTATTTTAAATAGAATTTATAAAACCTAATTATAATTTCAAGATTTCTATTGTTCATAATGTATTCAGTAGAAATATTTTTATCATTGATTCCTTTCATATGTATGTGTGTAAGTAAATATATATATACATATATACACACATGCACATACACACACACACACATGATGTATATATATATATAAGAAGAAAGAAATGGGATTAAAAAGTTCAGGCAGATATCAATAAAGCACTCAGTTTTAAACGAATTTAGTTAAATATGTATGTATGTATGTGTGTATGTGTGTGTGTATGTATGTGTGTGTATGTGTGTGTATGTATGTGTGTATGTATGTATGTATATGTATGTACATGTGTGTATACACATGTGTATGCATGCACACACACACTCACACGCAGGTTTTATCTTATATTTTTTACTAGCTGAAACAGTAATGCAAAATGATAATAAGGTTTATAGCTCTTATCTAATAAGTTAATAGCAGGAAAATAGCACACATCATATGAATATAGTGATGTCGGTAGAGCTAGAGGTGGACTTGCTGTTGTTTAGCCCCAGGCTATAACCCAGGTTGAGCTGATCTTTAATCAAAGCAATTCCATTTGTGTTAACCATCCTGGCCTTTTTCGATTTTGTCTTTTTTTATAAATATCTAGGGTGACATTATCAAGTGTATCCCAAAAACAGTAGGGTGTGATTTTGGTAGAAATTTAGCTGCCAATCCTGGCAAATCAAACAGCTATATATGTAGTTGGTGGGCTATGAGTTATCTAATGTAAATTGAACCTTGATCAAGCAGACTTATGATCAAAGTCATTCCCAACATGATAATCTTCTCATTTTTCTATTATGCACAAGAGACTCAGGCTTGCATTATCCAGTGTTATGTCTCATTCTTTAAAATGTGTGGCTTCAGGGAGATTTGGTTGCTATTTCCAGCAGCTTAAATGACCACATAGAGGCTCACTTGTTGACTAGTAGAGGGGTGGTGGCTGTTTTTAATGACCTTGGCATTGATAGTAGCGTTGCTGGTAGTGGAGTTGGTGGTCTAGGTGTTAGTGATAATGATGTTACTGCTGATGGTGATGATGAGGAATAAAGTGGGGGTGGCCGTTGGTTGGTGCTGGTGATGATGATGATTGTGATGGTTAAGATAATGATGATTGTGATGGTTAAGATAATGATGATCGTGATTATGATTGTGGTAATTTTGAATATGATGATGAGAGTAATAATTTTGATACAAACAATGATGATGATGATGTAGGTGATGGCGATAATGGTGGTGGTGAAGGTGATGGTGGTGGTTGTGGTGACAATGATGATGAGGATGATGATGACAATGATGATGGCAGTGGTGGTGGTGGTAATCATGATGGTGATGATGATGGCGATGATGATGGTGATAATGATGATGATGAGGATGATAATGATGAAGGTAATGATGAGGAGGAGGATGGTGAAAATAATTATGAGAAAGATACTGTCACTGATGATGATGATGATGCAAGGATTATGATGAAGATAATTAAGTGGAAGAAAGTGGTGTTGGCAATAAGGATAAAAAAAAAATGAGGATATTGAGAGGATGGTGAGAAAATTAATTATTTATGAAGCTATCAGTGATGATAACCAGAATTCAACAGGATGAAAATATAGTTTACGGTGATTTTGGTGCAAAAGAATCTGAATTGTGTACCAGATCGAGAAAACACCATGCTCCCCCACCCCACATCAGCCCCACCCCAAAAACCTCTTTATGGCTAACCTAAGAATTTCAGAGATTAAGAAAGGAAACAGTAAAATGGGAATTTAGAATTAATGAGGCAAAATATAGAGGTAAAAAATAAAAAGCTGTAGGCATTTTGAACTTGAGCGTCTGAAGCCTTTAGAATCTAAACTAGACATATCCAGCTAAAATATTCTCTTGGTTTTATGTTCAAACTGGTTAGATCTGGCCTCTCACACCAACCCTACAATATAAATTAAGTTACCTTTTCAAAATCTAAAGGTATAACATAGGTGCTGTCATTTCTGTGTGGTAAGAAGCTTGCTTCCCAACCACATGGTTCTTAGTTCAGTACCATTGCATGGCACCTTGGGCAAGTGTCTTCTAATGTAGCCTCAGACTGACCAAAGCCTTGTGAGTGGATTTGGTTGATGGAAACCGAAAGAAGCCTGTCGTACATAGATTCTACATACATGCATACATTATACATATATACATTATATGTGTGTGTGTGTGTGTGTGTGTGTGTGTATACATATATATATACATATATATATGTATATATATCTAATGTGTGTATCTTTGTGTCTGTATTTGTCCACCCAACCCACCCCATCACCACTTGACAACTGGTATTGGTATGTTTACATTCACATAACATAGCGGTTTGGCAAAAGAGACTGATAGAATAAGTGCTAGGCATAAAATAATAAGTCCTGGGAGATCGATTTGTCCAACTAAAACCCTTCTAAGCAGTACTCCAGTATGGCCATAGTCTAAAGACAGAAACAAGTAAAAGAATAAAAGAATAATGCATGATTAATACAAAACAGTGAGAATAAATAAGCATTACTTCTGACAGAATAATGGTTAAAGTCAGCATGCTTTTACTGTCTTTGGGTTCTGCTTATTCTTTCGAAAACTGATACCAAGGCCCAGTATTGTCTTTACAGTAATATTATCAGTCAGGGTTCTTGCTTTGGATGTAAAAGGCAATATGATTAGTATGTATTTTAGGAGCAGGGGTGTAACATATGAAGTAGACTAAAATGTCATTGTGGTTTCTTATCTTCTTGAACAGAAATTCTTCTCTAAAGTTACCCCCACTTGCAAATTCAGTATAAATTTATTTTTAACAATGGTTATGGCACCTTTAGATTTGGATACCTGGCATGTTTTATCTCTCAATTTGTATTACTAGAATTCTGTCTGTCTGTCTCTCTCTCATGTTCTCCTTTTGTCTCCCTAACCCACTCTCTCTCTCTCTCTCTTTCATATACATGCTCCCTCTCTTCCCATAAACCATCTCTCTCACTTACCCATAAATTTTCTCTATTTCTCACCCATAAATTCTCTTTTCTCTCCAACCCATAAATTTTCCCTTTCTGTCTCTTTCTCTCTCTCTCTCTTTCCCTCTCTCTCTTTCTCTCTCTCTCTTTCTCTCTCTCCGTCTCTCTCTTTCGCTTTCTCTCTCTTTCTCTCTCTCTCTCTCTCTCTCTCTCTCTCTCTCTCTCTCTCTTCTCTCTCTCTCTCTGTCGCCCATACACTTACATTTTCTCTCATTCTCCTCAAAGAAGAACAAGTAATAAACATGTTGACATTTTTGTTATCTTCTTTACTTGATAGTTTCTCTTACAAAAACAAAAAAAAATATAAATAAATAAAAATAAGCAACTCTTTCCCCGACTCCACCCCACCCCATAGAAACTGACTGCTGTATCAGGTAACAGTCAAAGGTTTTGAAAATAATTAGGAGTAACTGAAATAAGACATCCCTTACATGCAAAAGCTGTACAAATCTCCTTTAATAGGGAAGAATAGAACAAGAGATATATAGGAGCAAGGAAGTCTGTTGAACAGTGAGAAAGACAAGAGAAACAGAGAGAAAGAGAAGATGTTATTTCACTTTCTAAATATAGGAAAAAGGGAAGCAAATTTCAGATTTATACCTCAGCTGAATAATTATCTTGTAAATTGAACCAATTATCATTATAAATCTTTGAAAAAATCTACTCTCTCTTTACTCTTTTACTCTTTTACTTGTTTCAGTCATTTGACTGCGGCCATGCTGGAGCACCGCCTTCAGTCGAGCAAATCGACCCCGGGACTTATTCTTTGTAAGCCCAGTACTTATTCTATCAGTCTCTTTTGCCGAACCGCTAAGTGACGGGGACGCAAACACACCAGCATCGGTTGTCAAGCAATGCTAGGGGGACAGACACAGACACACAAACACACACACATACATATATATATACATATATACGACAGGCTTCTTTCAGTTTCCGTCTACCAAATCCACTCACAAGGCATTGGTCGGCCCGGGGCTATAGCAGAAGACACTTGCCCAAGATGCCACGCAGTGGGACTGAACCCGGAACCATGTGGTTGGTTAGCAAGCTACTTACCACACAGCCACTCCTGCGCCTGATAATACTGATAATAGTACTTATGGTAAATATAATAAATTCAAACACAGACTGGAGGCTACAAATATGTAACATGTGGAGGGATGGAGTAAATATGTTGTGGAGTCAGGGGAGATAAGCAGTAATAAGTGAAATTGCAATGTTATCAGTTGTAATCTGCATGGTGCACGTTCGAATTGTTTGTTCCTTCTCAAGCCATGCCTGGCTCATAAGGGCCGGTTTCCCGCTTTCCTTGGCACATAGGTTCCCCACCTGGATGGGACACTGGTCCGTCGCAGGTGAGCTGCTAGATTCAGGAAGAAAGAGTGAGAGAAAGTTGTGGCGAAAGAGTCAGCAGAAGTTTGCCATTACCTTCTGCTGGAGCTGCATAGAGCTTAGGTGTTTTCGCTCAAAAACATACACATCGCCCGGTCTGAGATTCGAATCTATGATACCTCAACTGCAAGTCCACTGCTCTAACCACTAGGCCATGTGCCTCCACGTTCGAATTGGGGAACAAGCTACTCAGTATTTTGTCACGAAGAATATATCTTGCTCCTTGACAAATGATGTGTATACATCTAGATCAGCTCACAGCACCATCTACTTACATAACTACTCCAAAATCTTTCATCTCACAGTCTAGGTAGATGGTGCTGCAAGCTGGTCTAGGTATATACACACCAATTTTCAACAAGCAAGATATATTCTCCATGCCAAAATGCAGGAAGTAGCTTGTTCTCCAGTTTGAACCATGCATCAAGCATATTTGGACTGATAACAACATTGGAGGAAATATAGTTGATTACATCTATTATAGTGTATTACTGGTGGGGAAATTGGATGGTAGTGGCATTTGAACTCAAATCATCAAACTGCTTTTGTATACAATGCTGCCCAAGACTACCTCTTATTCTATAAACAAGACAACCTTTTAACATTTAATCCAGCCATATCCAGCCCAAATAATCTACCTGGTTTATCTTAGAACTGACCAGATACAAATTTTCATGTCTATCCTACAATGTCATTCTCAATGTATAGAAAATCACCATTGAAATCTTGAAGCTACAAAATAATGTGTACTTAATTCAAAACAATGTGAATAAGTACAACATTTGACAAAGAAATCTTAATATTAAAGGATTGAATCCATCATAAATTTTAGTTGAGAGTCTTTTAAGTTATTTTCAAAACACCATCTTTAGGATAAAAACAAAATAGAGATATTTTACTAAATTCTTCTGAGTACCTAATTATTTTCTAAATTAATTGAAATATATAAGCAGTGTGTTTCATTAGAAATGGGATTATGAAAGATTATGAAAGGTATTTTGCCTAACGCTCAACTGAATTTGTCATCTATTAACCTCATCTACATATAACTTAAGCCTCTATGTGTGATCACTCAACAGCTACATATATCTATTGCATGGCCTTTCAACTGCCACAGACACTTTGAGACTCAATATGGTCTTCAAATAACTACATACATTGTAAGCCTCTGTGTGACTACTCAATTACCACTTAAGCTCCTTTTTTGGTCACTCAACACTTTATACCTTTGAGTGTTTCCTCAACAAGTAGGTACATCATAAACCTCTGTATAGTTATTCAACAGGTGCATACACTTTGAACCTCTGGTGGTTAATCAACAATGACGTGTCCCTTAAGCTATATGTGGTCCCTTAACTATTACATACAGTTTAAACTACTGTGAAATCAGTCAAAAATTACATATATTTTAAGTCTCTTAAGTTATATTTGTGATATTCTCATTGGTCAAGGATACTATAATTAAGACCGTATGGTTCAGAATAAAATATTTTAAGGCTTTCATGTAATCTTCATTCAGTTAATAGTATGTTATTACCAAAGTTCTAGTATATTATTGAACTTGGTTTATCAATCTGATGAATTAGAAGGATTTGAGTACACAATTCTAGACCATTAATTTACATTAATATCCAATATAGTTTCATGTTTAATCTATTTTCTTTCATCAAATATGGTAAGTTTTAATCTTTCATGGATTGCCTAAAGCACCATTTCTCAACCGGGATTCCCTGGAACACAAGGGTTCCACAAAAGGTTCCTAGGGGTTCCACGAAAAAGAGCGAGATAAGCTAATGCTAATTTCATGATTGTAATATTACTATACATGCACAACATATTATTGGTTATTACAATATAGACATCATACTATCTAACCTATTAAGTTATCAAAACAAAATATAACAACCATATATATATATATAATATTTACCACATAAACAACAATGGAAAAATATGAGAAAGTATGAGAAAATATGAGAAAGTAGTATATAATTTTTATTGAGCAGGGGTTCCTTGAGACATGTAACTTATTTTAAAGGTTACATAAGGGTAAAAAGGTTGAGAAAGACTGGCCTAAAGAAACACCAGTTATATATTCAAATAAAGAGTCTATTTATGGTTCTTCATTCCCAGAACATCGGTGCTCAGGAATTCCCTTCCTATTAATGTCTTTCCTGCAGGCATTGACTTATAAAGGTTGAAAAGGAACATTAATAGCATTAATGATATTAATTCCACTAATCTAGGAGCGTCTACAAGGGTCATGAGTACTGCCCTTTCCAGCAAATCCAACAAGATAATTGACTGTTTGGTTAGGATAATGATGTAAGATTCATGTTAATAGTCAACATAATCATTTAAACCATTTAATTTAGTTGGTATTTTAAAGATGTAAAACTGGTGACAGATTATTAAATATGAGAAGCATGGATAGGACTGTAAATACTCGAATATGAGGGAAGCTAATACATTAGTATTAGTTTTATTTGGTTAAAAGCTTTTGTAATATGGTAGCTACGAAATTATATTTCTTGAGTATGAAGGGAATAAATCCAGTTTTGATTCAATCAATTTTTGCTTCAGTTAATGAACTATGCTACATTGGAATTTTATATTAAACTGGATGTTGTTGATGTCCAAACCATAGGCACTTTCCAAAAATAGAAGTAATTTACTACTAAGAGAAAGAATTTCACAAAACTAAAACCATTTTCTGTTCCTGATAATTTAATCCATCGATTCATTTTGTTGAGCTTGCTGAGATTTGCTCAACCCGACTATGTCACTTACTATGATTCCACATTGCATTTGAGGCATCAGCAGGGCAACATTTCAGGTCTGTATAGAGCTGCCAAGTCGAGGTTTTAGCTTGACAGCCAAATGCATGTTTATCCATGTCAGGCTGTCGTTAGGAGTAATATGACAAATGAGCTCTTACTTTGCCCTCTAGCAATATCTCGCATAATGCATGCATCTAACTCTCTCTCCTCTCTCTGTCCCTCTCTCTCGCTCTTTCCCTCTCTCTCCCTCTCTCTCTCTATCTCTCTCTTCCTCTTATAACATCAATGATTGCAAGAAGATACTCTGTCATACAGCTTTTGTCTGGTCAGATGATTTTTCATGAAATATTCAGAAATGCCTTTAAAGTACTCTGTAAACTTCATCAAGCTTTACTTCCAGGTGTTTGGTGAGTGTCCAACTAATTGACAAGTACGATAGCACTGATTCCACAGTGACACAGAAGAAGCTTCTCTTAAGATCATTAGGTAGTGATAACTCGCAGATCTTCTACTGATTAATGTAATTAAATTTAAATTAATCAGCTATTAATTATAAAGGTAATTAGATTAGTAGTGAATGTTACTCTATAGTAGTAGTTGTTGTGTTGCTGTCACTGTTTAGATCTAGTAAGGTCAAGGAATAATAATAATTGAAGTCTGTTGTATTGTAACAAGCATTGATACAAGAGGTACCTCTTATTTATTCTTTTGCCCTCAATCTTTTTCAAATTACAGAACACACATACATGTAAAAATTATTGGCTGTAATATGGAATGTTCTAGTGTTTTACTTTTCCATGTCTTTTTGAAATAGTTTAACCATCAATTCTGAGATTGCAGATTCTATTATCTGGTACTAAACATCATCATCATCATCATCGTTTAACGTCTGTTTTCCATGCTACATGGGTCAGACGATTCGACCGGGGTCTGGGAATCCAGGAGGCTGCACTAGGCTTCAGTCTGATCTGGCAGTGTTTCTACAGATGGATGCCCTTCCTAATGCCAACCACTCCGTGAGTGTAGTGGGTGCTTTTTACTTGCCACTGGCACAGGTACCAGGGGAGGCTGGCAACAGCCACGATCAGTTTTTACATGCCACAGGCACGGAAGCCAGTCAAGGCAGCACTGGCATCGGCCACATTTGGATGGTGCTTTTTATGTGCTACCGGCACAGGTATCACAACTACAATTTCCATTTGATTTTTTTTTATGTTGATATACTTGACTCAATAGGTCTCCTCAACATCAGGTTGCCCTATGATCCAAGGTAAGCACAGCAGGCCATCCTGCAATCCAAGGTACTTTGGATGGGCTGGGGTCTATGTGAAGCTGGTGCAGGAAACAGCCATGAACTCACGTTATTTGTTGGGTCTTCGCAGTCACAGCATATTTCCAGATTCATGAAAATTTGATTTCTCTTTCGTATGATGCTCTTACATTCATCATCGTCATAATCACCATTTAGCAACCATTTCCTTTGTTGGCATGAGTTGGATGGCTTCACTGAATCTGGTGAGTCAGAAGACTTAACCAAGTTCCAATGTCTGCTTTGACATTGTTTCTATGATTGAATGCTCTTCCTAACACCAGCCACTTTTAGAGCACACTGGTTGCATTTTATGTGGCACCAGTACCAGTGACACCCCCAAACACCTCACTTATAAATATTAGGAACACATTCTGTCTGCTTTGATATTGTTTCTATGAATGAATGCCCTTCCTAACACCAGACACTTTTAGAGCATACTGGGTGCATTTTATGTGGCACCAATGACATCACCAAATATCTCATTTATAAATATTAGGAACACATTATGATTTTAGTATTGCTATTTTTCAAATGTCCCACATAACACACTAAGAAAACATTATTTTCAGAATGAACTTTTATGTACACAGAGTGAAAGCCATTTATTGTGAGCATAGATAATCTCATAAATTGGTTATTATCATCATAATATTATCAGCTAGTTACTGTTATCAAAAATACTTCAGCCAAAAATGATCACAATAAACTGCTTCTCCTGTGTAATTAATAATTAAATTTTATTGTTTACTGAATTCAAAAATGATATAAATGTTTTTTTTCATTTCATATCTGATTTATGTTTCATAAATGCACAACATATGTTTCTTGAAATTCTTTTCCTTAACACTAATCACATGGTTTGAACGCATCAGTATGGGAGTCATAATGATGAACTGCATAACACTTGGAATGTATAGGCCGTGCCTGGATCAGGTCTGTAACTCTACAAGATGTAAAATGCTTGAGCTTTGCGACCATTTTATTTTTGTCTTTTTCACTGTGGAAATGATTATCAAAATGATAGCTATGGGACTCATTGGAAAATTAACCTTTTTGGCTGATTCATGGAATCGGCTAGACTGTTTCATTGTCCTGGCAGGGTGAGTATTATATTTTTCTTTTATTTCTTTCTTTGTTTTCTTCTTGCTTTTCTCCTTTTATTTATGCAAATCTGGATTTTTACTTCCTTGTATAAGCTTTACCTTATTTTGCTTTTCTCCATGTATATTCAAACATTTTATCTATCAAACTATCCACCTGTCTATTTTTACATCCATCCATCAATCAATGCTTCCATCTACCCGTCCATCTATATAAATGTGTGAGTGTGAGTAGGCATGAGGAAATGTGGTTATTTTAATAAAGGCAGCTATTATGCAGAAAAAAAAATTGGTCTGATATTTTGGGCTACAGGCTCTTCATCATGGAAGAGAAGATAGATAGTTCTGTGCATTGTAGTAGAAATATATACACACATGCACAATACACACATATCACACATACATACACACAAACACACTTATATATATTGTGGATTTGAGTGTATGTGTTAATATGCATCAAGTTAATTAATGTTATCAATTTTAATATTGTTAATATTAAGATGATACTAATTTTATTACACTGTGTCAGTAAACAAACACTGTATATATTGGTAAAAACGGTAAGATAACATAAGAAAGAAAGAGACCTCAATATTATGTCAAAAAAGGAAATGTATCTGTAGAATAATATGTGACAATTATTCAATAGCCAAGATAAAACTCTGAGTTTCAGATGCCGAGGTGGAAATCCACAACACCATCTCTTCGGTTATCTGGCCATCTATAATTATAATATATTATATTATATAATTATATTATATATTATATAATATATAATATATAATATAATTTATATATTATATATCATATATATATATATATATATATATAATTTATATATTATATATTGTATATATATTATATTATGTATATATATGTATATAATATTTATACATATGTATGTATGAATGTATATACCTGTGTATGTGTAGGCTGTACAATATTAATAACGGTTCTCTATGCTTTCTAAATTCTTTGTTACATATTTCAGTTATATTTCAGTGTTTTAGTCATGTTTTGTGAAATATTTCTTTCATGTCGTTTCCCATAAAAGGATATTAATATTCTCTTTTTACCAATTTTGCTCTCATTTCTCTTAAATCCAAAGTAGCTCATAGCATCTAAAACTTTGTCACACAACGTTTAGAATTGCTTGGAACATTTGTTACTTTATACAGATCCATTTTGCCAGTACCAAAATGCTTTTTAATGTCTTATTAAGCCATATAGTTCACAGAATATAATCCTCTACACTGAATGTAAATATGTCATACATAAGATACTAACCCACGACACACACACGAGCACACACGCGCGCACACACATACACACACAAAATTATGCATGATACATGAAACTTGAACCAAATCTAACAAGTATGAATATTTTGTTGCTTTTGATCAATCACTTCTACTACAGCCCTAGGCTGACCAATACTTTGTGGGTGAATCTGGTAGACAGATGATATATATATATATATATTCATATTGTGTGTGTGTCCCAACTACTTTACAGCAGGTGTTGGTTTGTTTACATCCATGCCTGTGAATAACTCAACAAAAGTCGCTGATAGAGTAAGTGGCTGACTTGGAAATTAAGTACTTAGGGGTGATTTGTTTGACCCTTTAAGGTACTGCCCTAGCATTTTTACAGCCCAATGACTGAAAAAAGTAAAATATACAGTCCTAGTTATATGATTAAAAGGCTCATTTTGCAATAACATAATTTCAGTTTAAAATCTTGATCCTTTGTTTAAAATCAGTTTAAAATCTTGATCCTAGGATATAACAAAGCCTTCTGAGTGAAATATGAGTCTAAGTAAAAGATCTTTGATTAGACTCTTCTTTGGAGAGTAGAATATTCTTGAGTGACATTTAATCCACCACTCAGTTTAAAAACCCCATTGGCCTTTAAGTATCTTCACTGGAATTCATTCTATTCCTAGTATTTTATCCAAGTATCATGAGAATCCTGGTTGTTTCTTTCCCCTTCTTTCCACAGTCCAAACGACCCATAAAATAAGTCATATATGCAGCAGTTTCTTCTGATTAAATTTGGCAAATCTGTGCTATGCTACTAACTCATCCAACATTTTCAATCTAAAAACCTACATAAACATATATTTTCAGACATTTTTTACATTTTTACCAATTCAATTATGTAATATCCTTTTTTAAAAAGTACATGTAATCAATTTTCTTCTTAAAGTCTCACAGCATTAGGCAGACCATAGTTAAGTTCCAGATTCGGTAATATTGCAAATAAAAGGTTCAACGTTGGTTCTATGTCAGCGTGTGTATGTAAGAATTTTTTGCGTAATAAGATAAGGAACCAAGGCTGTGTAGATATTAGAGCATTTATAGATAAACGGTCTTACAACTTGTGAAAAGCTCTAATATCTACACAGCCGTGGTTCTTTATCTTATTACGCAAAAAATTCTTATATATATATATATATATATATATGTATGTATCTATGTATATATGTATGTATTTTCAGAGATCATAATGAAATTGACTGATAATGGCAAATTTGAAAATATGGAAAAAAAAATACTCCACAGCACTTGGTCAAACAGCATAAATAATGTTTGCCGTGCTCTTACCTGCCATGCCACACTATACATAATTGCCATGTTTTGCTGTCAGTCTTTGTGAATTTTCAATTCCTTGTTACTTTTGATAAATTTGTTTACAAGCAATGAAGCATAAGATTTAGTCTAAAACTAAATGACTAAACTAATTATATTCACTCAAATATACTATTTACTTTTGTGGAGTTCAAAGTGTCAATA
Source organism: Octopus sinensis (assembly GCF_006345805.1). Classification (NCBI taxonomy): domain Eukaryota; kingdom Metazoa; phylum Mollusca; class Cephalopoda; order Octopoda; family Octopodidae; genus Octopus; species Octopus sinensis. Next base: position 37,452,753 of record NC_043002.1, on the reverse strand, counting down.
AAAGTAATACTTTAATCTTGAAAGTACAAACTTTCTGTATTTCTTTGGTATGCACCCGCAGATTTTAAATTACAGGCAGATTACTGAGGTCTTTTATTGATATTATTAAAGGAAATCTATGCAAATAAATCACATTCTGAAGTAATATACATACATACATATATACATACAAAAATATATACACACTTGCATACATACACACATATTCATGATAGTTCAGCTGGTAGAGCAGAGAGGACTGTAGTATGGAATTATATATACATAAATACACAAACATATTTACAAACATATATATATATAAAGATATATACTGACATGTACACAGACACATACAGATATGAAGTACATGCACACACACACACATATACATATATATGTATGTATGTATATATATATATATATTATATATATATATATGTATATACATACATACACACTCATGTATAAATATATCTATTTATGTATATATTGTACACATACTCATATATATATATATATATATATATATATATATAGTTTCATCTTTAATACAGATCAACTCAAGTGACAATATATACTCCCCATATTAAATATGTCGTGTGTATGTGTGTCCATGTATATGCATGCACACACATGCACGAGCATGGGACCATGACAAATTTAGACACTTTTATTGATGGAAAAATATGAGCACAACTGACTCTCTATGCCACTTGAAAACACTCTTTTACACTCATACATACACTCACTTACACATTACACACTCCACATGCATCATACATATCCAAAAAATCTCTTACTTTCTATAAAAGATGATTTGCAGTATTTTGGGTAGGTTAATTTTTCACTCAAATATTTATTGGTAACGTCTTTGTGTTTTTCAATAAACCATATGAGATGAATGTAACCAGTATTATTCATAACAGTTCTAAATCTCTATTCTAACCCTTCCCATTATTCCAAGTGAATACCATCTCTTTACAGATAAAAATCAATATATTATTATTATTATTATTATTTTACCACCCTTATGTGATTGAAAAAAAAAAAAGCACTAACACAATTTCATATTCATCTTATTTCATTCAAGATATCTCAAGCTTACATTAACCACATGGAATAACTATTACATACATATTGTATCCTTATACATTGTAGCTGTACAGTATGCAAATTGTATACCTATTCTATCCTCAATACTGAATACTTATTGAATATAACAATTATTTCTCTGTTGCATCACTCAATAAAATCCTGATGAATAAAAAATACAAATAATTTTCCAATTTTTTTTTTTTTATATTTGTTGTAGAACTTATTTCTCATCTATAAGTCTTAGAAATTTTTGAATAGATTTCTTTAGTTTTTGTCAAAAATATTTGCATTTAAACTAATCTCTTTCTGTTTTGTGCGGAATAATGATGATAGTTTACTAAACATAATTTCATATATCATTTTTGCTTTTTTTACAGTTCAGTAATATTAACCAAATTGCTTCTTTTCTTTTACCAAAATCAGATTCTTCAATCTCATATCACTTCATAAGTGATATAAGTTTAGAAATATTGATTGTCAACTAGTTAAATATGAGGTCATATTTTTGTTGGAATTCTAATAAATTTGTTCATGTCAATCTATTGCAATTTATATTTCCAAAAAGAAAGTAAATAAAATACTAAATGCATACCATTCAGTGCCCAATAAATATTTTTTAGATTCTAGCTGGGAATTCCATTTTTTAACATGTCAAATATATATATATTTTACTTCTTAACTTTATCAAACAGTAAATATTCTAAGCTGGTGCAAAATATATTTGAAAAGGAGAGGAATAAAATTTGCAGCTAAAGTATTTGTTTACTTTTAACTATTCGATAAAAAAAAAAATTATAAACTATGTACCAAAGATGGCAGCTATATGAAGTTATTCAACAGGCTAGAAATAGCTACCAAAACCTCAGTCAAATTCCTATTTTAAACTAAGAAGGACATACTGATTGCATGATCTGAGAAATGTTATATCTAATTTTGACAATTGGTCTGATGAATCAGTGCTGACTAAGGGTTAACCATCAGCAAGAACAAGAACAGAAACAAGAATGGCATTCTTTAAATAATATAGAAATGCTTATTTTTGTACTGTTATTTCAGCTACATATGTTTTTCAAAAAATGCTTCCATCCTAAGAGTGTCATGGTAAACACACTGGAACATAAAACATTTTTCAAAAAAATCTTATACAACAAACAGATCAACAAATAATTTGAAGATTTCAGACTGTAGGCTTAATCCTTTCTTCACATCTGGAAAGTTCCTCTCCGGGCATTAGCAATATTTTAATGGAAGACCAGCAATCTTATGCTCTCCATGCCACCAGTGTTGTCTAAGAGCAAGACAAAGTCCAGGATAGTTTGGCACCAGAGTCATAACAAGTAATCTCAGACCATAAAGAACTGGAACAAATGCTAATAAATATTTTCTGTCATGCTATGACAATTCCATCAACTCTACTTTATTTTACTGAGTCCAGGAGGATAAAAGGCAAAGTTAACCTTGTGAGGATTTGAACTCAGAATGCAGGTAAAGGCATAGCTATGTGATTAATCTTGTTTCAGATTTAGCCTCTCTGCATAGCACTTTGGGCAATATCTTCTAGTATAGCACTGGACTGACCAAAGCCTTATGAGTGGATACAATGGACAGAAACTGAAAGAAGTGTGTGTATTTATGTGTGTGTGTGTGTGTACGTGTGTATGCCCATCCATCCGTCTGTCTATATGTATGTATGTATGTATGTATGTATGTATGTAGTATGTATGTATGTATGTATGTACATACATATATATGCATAAGTCTGAGTGTGTATCTTTGTGTCATGTTTTGATTAATGTAAATGAATGTCATTTATTTTCAATATTCTATAAAAATATGTCTGACCATAGTGAAATATTACTTTGCTAGCAAACAGGTAAGGGTTAGCAACAGGAAGAGCATCCAGTTGTTAAAAATCAGCCTCACTAAGTTCACCCCATTCCATGCAAGCAAAGAAAAAGTAGATGTTAAAATGATGATGACTTCAGAGAGCCCAAACAGGCAATGTAAGGTTATTTCCTTGTTGCTCCATCGATTCTGCTTTAGCAAACAAAGGATTATCAATCAATGAATTCTCCCAATAGGAGTTGAAACTTAATCATAATTGCTCTAATCTACTATGCTTAGGGTCTACAAGGACCATGAGTGCTCCTGCCACTGCTTAGCATCTTCTGATTATTAAAGTCTCTAAAAACAGTTTTCTAATGAAAAATTTAATCTCTGAAATTTAAATTGCCTGTGAAGTTATTTCTAAATGTATTTTGGTCATATTTTAATATTTTCTAACTTTTATTATTAATATTTATTCTAAGGATAAGGTGGCAAGTTGGCAGAATTGTTAACACATTGGGCAAAAATGCTTAGCGGAATTTTGTCCATCTTGACATTCTGAGTTCAAATTCTACCAAGGTTGATTTTTGTCTTTCATCCTTTTGTTGGGTCTATAAAATAAGTACCAGTTGAATACTGAGATCAAGACAAGCAATTTAATGCCTCCCCCGAAATTGCTGGCCTTGTGTCAAACTAAGAAACCGATATTCAAACAGTTATGAACTATCAGAATCATTAGAGTATTGGAAAATATACCCTGCAGTATACAGTTACAGTCTTAATGTTCTAGGTTCAAATTCAACCAAGGTCAACTTCTAAAAACATTCTATAATTGATTAAATCAAGTACCCATCATGCACTGGGGTTGATTTAATCAATTTTGCACTTCCTCACAATTTGTAACTTGTGCCTATGTTAGAAATCAATAAATTTTAATGGTTATCACCCTTCAAGTTTTTTTCTTCACTTAATTTCTGAAGTCTTGCACTGATTCCTCAGGATATTTCTCATTAATGACCTAATTCAGGTGTGGATCATGGCATGCATTTTTAATGTGTCAAAGAACAGATATTGATTAGAAAAATGACTGATGTCATGAATGCTTCATGACTTATGAAATAATGACTACATGTTGAATAAGGATCTTTTACATTCATGAACGACTTTAAATTTTAGGAAGATATTTTAAATTTTTTGACATTTGTGCTTTTCCATAAAGCAATTTGTTGAATCTCTATATGTGTGACACGGGTCCACACATATAGAGATGCATATCCATACATTCAAACATGATACATAGTTGCAAAACACACACACACATGTACACACAAGGAGACAGAGGTGCATATATATACAAACACACGCTCAAAGACACACATACATAGAAAATACACACACAGATGTGCAAGCACATGAATATGCAGAATACATACAGATGCACACACATACATACATATATACATATGGATATACTCACATATATACATACACACACATACATACATACATACATACACACACACATACATACATATGTACATGCATAGGCACACACACACACACACACACACTGACCCACACACATGTGCACAAACAAAAAAAAAGGAATGCAGTGTATATAACTGACACAGTCAAGACTATTGAAAAGGTTGCAAGAGGCAACGAAAATTTTAGGAAAATAAAAATAAGAAATAAGTGGAAATTTTACCGGTGAGTGTGTTAAATGATAAGGCACAAAAAGAAAATGACTCTCCCCAGACTATAACTGGTATCAAAACTTGATTAACATGTTGCACTACACATAGAATCTAGTATAGTTTATATTTGTATTTTTGCCTTATAATACACACACATGTATACACACAGACATGTAGTGGGGAGGAGTTTGTGTGCACCTGCTTGTGTTCAGTTATAATACTTTCTACTAAAGGTACAAGGCCTGAAATTTTGAGGAAGGGGACTAGTCAATTACATCAACCCCAGTGTTTCACTGGTATTTAATTTATTGACCTGAGAGAATGAAAGGCAAAGTCAACCTTGGCAGAATTTGAACTCAGAAAATAGTGA
>NC_043002.1:37440285-37442785 GCF_006345805.1 Octopus sinensis | reverse complement strand
CAACATGAATGAAGATAAAAATATCGTTGAATACAATGAACAAAAAAAGAAAGCTAAAACCCTCTTTCTATTCTACTGCAAGAATAATCTTTTATACAAAGATTTATCTGATAAGAACTTGAACAATGAAAAAAAGTTTCCTTCAAATTCTTACATAAGACATATAGTTTTCTTCTATATTTTATATCTCTATTTAGTTACTTCTTTTTTGTATATTTATTAAACTTAATATGTAAACATATATATATATATATATATATATATATATATATAGCCTGGTGTATAGAATTGTAGCCTAGAAAATATTCCATAACATATATTCACCCAAAGATTAATTCTGCCCAAAGATTCTGTCAATGAATAAATCTGCATGTTCTTCCCCACCAAATAAATGAATAAATAAAAAGAAAGAAAAGAAAAAGAAAGAAAGAAGAAATTACTTATTCAGGGTATTTTTAAGAAATAGTTCTTAGAATGAATATTTTCATTTTCTAAAATTAACAATAATTATTTAATATTTAATACTAGTATTAATCTCTGCCAGTCTATCTCTTTCTGTTTCTTGCTTAGATGTAGAACTGTAAATAAAATGAGTTAAAGGAAATAATCAAACTAGGCTAATGGTATGAACTTGGACAATAAAGTTGTTCATTTTTTTTATTACTTAATTAGATAGAAGGGTAGGTCCCATGAATCTTTACAGAGACTAAGGCTGCAGTTTCTGTAAAGGGCTTTAAAAACTGGTAGGAAGGCAGGAAATATCTTCAAACTGTTGGCTTGGCACAAGTCCTTCCATTAAAGTGAGCTACACTAATAGTACCCAAGCATCAAATGGTAGTGTTAAACCAAGTGAGGAAATTAAGTCTACTTTACTTTAACACTCCAGTTGGCCACAACAGAAGCTGAGCTCAGAATACAAAGAACTAGAATAAATACGGCAAATTATCACCCAGTCCAGCAATATAGTTACTCTAACAACCAACCAAACACATTTGACAGTATTTTATTTACTGACCCATCCAACACCATCGGCTTACACACAAGGACCCAGCTCAATAATAACATAGATTTATCACCAATTCTCTGTGTCAGTGAGACACAGGAAAACATCATGAAAATCAATGGAAAGCTGAATGTGATCTATAAAAGATGCTTGAGAAGGATTCTGAGAATGTTCTGACAAGAACAAGTAACCAAGGAAGACATGACATTCTAATGACAACCAATAGAAGACCACTTAGTCAAATAATCTCAGAACAAAGATTAAATTAATCACCTCACATACTCCAGCTACCAGATCAACACATTTTAAAATAGCTTCTAACTGGACACCATCAGAGAGAAAGAGAAAGAGAGGGAAACCAAAAGCTACATGGTTCAACATTCATAACTGATATGAGAAAGGCTGTTTCATATACCTTTACTTCTGAGTTCAAATTCTGCCAATGTGTACTTTGTCATTCATTTCTCTGGGATATATAAAATAAGTACCAGTTGAACGCAGGGAGTCAATGCAATCAGCTTTACCCACCCCCAGAAATTGCTGGCTTTGTGCAAAAGTTTGAAACCAATATAAATCCTTTAACATTCACATTATTCTATCAAATGTAATGCTTTTTTTTATTCACATTGTTTTAAATTAATCATGAATTATCTTGTAGCTAAGAGATTTTAATGAGGTAACCGTTAATTTTTAGAATATTTTAGAATTGATGTGAGAAGCCAGATCTGGCCAGTTTGAACATAAAACAGGCAGAATATTTTGGCCGGATATGACAGATTTAAAAGCTAAAGGGTTAATGCAGTTATAAGAGGGCTGAATTGATTGGCTAAAACATTAAAGTAACAGGCAAAATGCTTTGCAGCAATCAGTCACAGTCCTTTGCAATTTGAGTACATTACCAGTTCTATTGAGGGTTAAATTTGCCTATCATCTTCAAAACAGAGGTCAAAGTACCAATGTCTATTTTATCGACTCCAGACCTTTCTCCCTATGTTTGTAGGCTTGTGCCACACCAGTATTAGAAATCGATAAGAGGGAAAAACATAACATGGACACTGCTGAAAGGCCATCACCAAAAATACATAGTAATAATCAATGCTTTATTATCATCAAAGAAATTGTAGTTTGGTTATCAGTTTCATGACACTGAAACAGATAACCTTTTATTTCTCAAAATATACCAATATGTGCATACATACATACATACATACATACATACATGTGTGTGTGTGTGTGCATCTATGTATGTAAGTATATATGTATATATGTCTCTATGCATGTATGTAAGATATATATAATGCATATATGCATATATATATATATATATATTATATATATATATATATATATATATATAAGAGAACTTTCCGTTTCGCGACTGTTGCCAGCACCGCCCCGTTTCGTGTCCGTTGCCAGCCTCGCCTGGCCCTCGTGCCGGTGGCACATAAAAAGCACCATCCGTTCGTGGCCGTTTGCCAGCTCTGTCTGGCACCAGTG
>NC_043002.1:37432785-37435285 GCF_006345805.1 Octopus sinensis | reverse complement strand
GATAGATAGATAGATAGATAGATAGATATGAATTTATTGACACACAGATTAATTGGCTAAATGATTCAGTGTTTAAATGATAGATTATGTGATAGATGTACTGATTTATTGTTGGTTTGAATGATGGATTGATAGATTGATTGAATAGTTGACTAATAGGCAGGAAATAAGAACAAGCCATAAATATTACTTGTCTCCATGGAATTGGGAGTGTTTATTGAACTTCAACATTATTAAATAACCATTTGCACTTCTCATGAATAATTCCCAAATGAAGAATTCTCTCATTCTGCAGATGCTAGAACCTCCAGTAACATATCTTATGAATCACATGTATGCAAGAATAATTCCAGAAACTGATGTAAAAATTATATTGGACATCTATTGTCTCATAAGAAACATGGATGCTTTTAATTTAAGTTGCTATATTTTGATAGAAACTATTAGAATATGGTAGACATTTCACAATCTGGTAGCTATTGCATTCCAACAAAAATAACCAAAAAATATATTTGAAAAATTCTGCATATTATGAGCCATGATATCAAGATTGCTTGAATGGAAAGAGTGAAAAGATTTATGAAAGTAAAGTCTAGCCTCATTTTTGGAATAAAATAAAAAATGTTTTTGACATCATAAGAATTTATAAACTTTTGAGAGAACATGAGATAATTCTTTTTTTGGGGGGGAAGTGGATCTCAAAGCACATAAACGTTATAAATAATAGCATGTAAATATTGAATTGAAAAACCTTTTTGGATAGAAGTCAAAGGCTTTTACTCTTAAAAGTTTTCAACCCAATGTAAAGCATCTGTGTGCTTCAAGATCCAATTCCAAAAGGAGAATTATAAAATTTTAAAAAATATTTTTCCTATATTTTTCTATTCTTCTATGTGTATCAGTTATGTCTGTAGCCATACTGGAGCACTGCCTTGAGGAGTTATACTCAAATTAAATAACTGCTTATTTTAAGTTTAGTACTTACATTTATTGCCTCTTTTTTTTGCTGCACCACTATGTTACTGCAATGTAAACATATTAACAACACTGGTTGTGAAACAGTGAAAGGTAAACCGAATTGCATATACAAACACAAATATTGTTTACACATACAGAGACATTGAACAGTTTTTGCAAAAGATACTTGATACAATCACAATATTTAAAGAAAGATTTTCTTAAGTTATTGACTACTTTATAAAGTTTCTTTTAAATAGGTAATAACTTTTAAGAAAATATTTCTTTAAACCTAAATACATACATACATACATATATGCATACATATAAATATATATATAGGCATACATACAAACATATATACATACATATGTATATAATTATATACACATACATACATGCATATAAACATATACACATGCATGCACACGCACACACACACACACACATATACATATATATACCCACATGCATTTATATATTATCTATGCACACGTTATACACACACAGATATGCATATATATATATATATATATATTTACATATGCTAAACTTAAATAAAACATTCCATGAAATTGTTAGACATACAGATTTTCCATGCAATTTTAATAAATGAATGGAAAATAAATAAGTAAATAAGCTGTAAGTATAAATTAGAAAAATATGGAATGCAGAGTGTAGCTTCAATACTTGAGGTTAAATTTCATGGGGACAAGGTTTCATTAGATAGTTCTATAAAATCATACCTGAAGTCTCCCTCTCTCTTCCCTTCTCTCTTTCTTTCTCTCTCTCACTCTCTCTCTCTATATATATATGTAAATATTTATATATATATATATATATATATATATATATGTATGTGTGTGTGTGTGTGTGTGTGTGTGTGTGTGTGTGTATGTATATGCTAAACTTAAATAAAACACTAAATGAATTGAAGGCATGGCTGCTCTCGATTATTGGGACCACCTTGAAACTCTACTCTCTCCAGCATTGCCGTGAGCGGTACATCATTTGTACGATGTGGGGAATATACCGCCAACTTTGCCCAAACGACCTGAACATTAGCTTCAAGGGTCATCCAAGCCTGGGACCACGGGCCATACATCCCCTGCCCAATTCAAGATCACAGCATACATGTACACTGCAACATAATTTCTTTTCCTCAACAGGCCCTGCCCTATTTAACACTGTACCGAAAGAGATCAAAGAGGAAAAGGATCCCATCAACTTTAAACGGAGTCTGGATAGATTCCTTCAAGGAATACCAGATAAGCCACCCATAATTGGATACAACTCACCCAACAAAAACTCACTAATTGAATGGACCATAAACAAAACTTGACTTAAACAGGTTTCAGATAATCCTATCAGGCGGTGCTATTAAGTTAGACATGGCCTGGACCAACCTTTGGTCGAAAGTTTATCTAAGTTTATATATATATATATATATATTTATATATATATAGTTTTTGTTTTGTTTTTATTTGTCTTGCAAGTACTTGATGACCCTGTCAGTGTAGGTGCCACTTAAAAGCACCCAGTC
>NC_043002.1:37347785-37430285 GCF_006345805.1 Octopus sinensis | reverse complement strand
AATCAATAACTGAGGCACATATTAAAATAAATGTATGGATTAGATTTATCTTTTATTCAACTCAGCGCTGATTTTTCAGTAAGGACTCACACTTTTCTGTCAGATTGATCATGAAGTATGGTGGAATTTAACTGAAAATATAATGTCTTTTATTCATAAAAAAAATGTTGTGTTGTGATAGGAAGACATTTATGAACTAAATTCTGATTCTTTATGATCCATCTCATAAGTCTAGGTCACACCCTGCTGAAGCTTGGACACACATAAGAAACAAGTCCAATAGTCAAATTAATTAGTTAATTAATTAACTGGTTTTATTTTGGGTCTTCTTTGTTTATCTGAGATTGCAATACACATGGTTATGTGGCTGAGAAGTTAAAATCCCAACCACATGGTTTTTGGTTCAATCCCACTGCATGGCACTTTAGTCAAGTGTCTTCTATAATCCATAATCAACCAATAGTACAGCAAGGAATGTTATCAGTTTCTCCTGAGCACTTCATGCCTTTGAAGCCTTTTTCTATAAATGGTACTTATTTTTTATTCTGTTTAAACCAGGCGTATCTAACTACTCAGTCTGATGATCAAACTGACCAGATCTGGCCTCTCACACCAACCCTAAATTATCATTCTAAAAATTAAGTTACCTCTTCAAATTCTTAAAGCTACAACATACTCTTTTACTCTTTTACTTGTTTCAGTCATTTGACTGTGGCCATGCTGGAGCACCACCTTTAGTCAAGCAAATCGACCCCAGGACTTATTCTTTGTAAGCCTAGTGCTTATTCTATCGGTCTCTCTTTTGCCAAACCACTACATTACAGGGGACATAAACACACCAGCATCGGTTATCAGGCAATGTTGGTGGGGGTAAACACAGACACACAAACACACACATATATACATATACATATATACGACGGGCTTCTTTCAGGTTCCATCTGCCAAATTCACTCACAAGGCTTTGGTCGGCCCGAGGCTATAGTAGAAGACACTTGCCCAAGGTACCACGCAGTGAGACTGAACCCAGAACAATGTGGTTGGTAAGCAAGCTACTTACCACACAGCCACTCCTGCGCCTATATACATGATGCATGATTAATACAAAACAATGAGAATAAATAGGCATTATTTTTGACAGAACAATGTCTATGCAAAAGGGTTAAATAGCTCTTGAACCAAGATGATTTGTTTACAGTGGCCAATATTTACCATTGGATTCATGTTAAAAACATGCAATAAGTCTTCCCCAGTATTGAATACTGGAGTGATATCTATTAACAACATTGTCTCGTTATTGTTGTTCTTATTGTTTATTGCAAATCAATCTTAATCAAATGCATTCCAGCTGTGACCATTTCATTTGTTTTAGTTTTCTTATCTTTTTTACACACTGCATTATCCATTATGTTCGCTGTTTAAGAAGGTAGGCGTGGTTTAAGGTATATTTTAGCTACTGTTTCTGCCAGATTGAGTTGCAGTGTAGTGGGTTACAGTAATCCCTCAACTATCACGGGTGTTATGTTCCAAAATACCCCATGATAGGTGAAAATCCGCAAAGTAGAAACAGCACTTTGCGGATTTTCACTGTATATTACTTTTTATTATTTTTATAATTTTTTAATATTGTTTTTTATTATTTTTATAATTTTTTTATATTGTTTTTTATAATTTGTTTATATTTTCACTGTATATTATTTTTTATTATTTTTATAATTTGTATATATTTATTTTATCATAAATGCAAAACAACACCATGGAGGAATTCACATAAGCTTTAATAATAAACTGCAATAGGTGAACCACGGTATGGTGAGAGATTATTGTATTTATTGGTTGGAACAATAACTAGCAATTGGTCTCTGAAAATAAGTGGTCTATATTACCGTGGCATCTATCTTTTGACCTATCCAGCATGGGAGACCCTCCCAGGAGTTTGTATCCTACTGGCATAATTCTCAGAGTCATTGAGACATACAACCCACCACAACAAGGGCTGGAACTTGTGGTGGAGAGTTATTATTAGTAATTACAATTTTCATAAGATATCACAGTATGGTTAAAAAGTTCACTTCACATAACATAGTTTCAATCTTTTATCCTACTAAGCAGCCAGTTGGGCAATTAATTTCAAACAATAGTCTGATTGGCTAATGCCTTGTGAAGTAAATGTGGTAAGCAAAATCTCTACCAAAACTCATCAGATGTATGTATATGTATGTATTCATATGTATCAGTGCATGTGTTTGTATGTATGTGTGTACATATATTTGTGTATGTACTTGTGTGTGTATTTGTGTATACATCAGTGTGGAATGGTAAAATTAGTATATCAAAGTAAAATAGTTCCAAGTATTTTAATCCAACTTAACTGCCTTCCTTTACACTTGGTCAGCTTTTCTTTCTTCCCTCCTCTGAGATTGATAAATTAAATACCAAACAAAACTTTAAGATGAATATAATCAACTAAATTTTGAAAGGTGTTTCCTAGGCATGACCACTATTCAATAGCTGAATGCAGTAAAAGAAAAGAAGAATCTTTTCATGACAACTCCCACTGATATTTAAAAATAATGACAAGAAGTATAATAGCAATTATAGCTACTGGAATGTCATATATGATACTGGCAATTTATCTTGTGAAGGTTATTAATTATTTTATGTCTATATCAATTCTTCCCAATTTTTTCACACAATCTTATAAATCTTCCAAACAACAAAGACCATCCAATCATGACCAGCCCACTGGGTGGATCATGGTCTGAGCTTTTCTAGAGTCATAGAAATGAAAGATAAAATAGTAAAGTTAAAACAGCAGAAACAAATATTTATAGAATCTAATTTGCAAAGAGAGAAATGGCAGATGTTCAGTAGTAATAGTGCCACCTGGCAAGTGATAGCTTTATGGTTCAAATTCTACTGGTTGATATGGTGTTCTTTTTCCACCTAAAATTGGTGTTTATAATGCATCATTTATATGAAACTGTTAATTTGCAATGTGCTCACATTCTTGGGTTAATTCGCATCATAAACATCAAACCAAAGAAACGATAGTTCCAATGTTAAACATTTATAAATTACCTTAATTAACTACCATGGCTGAATAGCTGATAAATTATTTCGGATCTTTTCGGTTTGAACGGCAGTTTCTTAAAATAATTTCCACGTAACTAAACACTTTTAACCTTCGTATACCGGTAGAATGTGTTTATAAAACATCTTTTTCTCTTGGCTTTATTGAGAAAATTCTATAGTTTGTAAGATATTTGTTGTTTTTTGTCTTCAATTTCTGCAATTTCAACCAATCAATGATGTCTATTGAGGCGAGAACATTCTGTGCCGTATGAATATGTCCCTCATTTAAGAAACAGATTGGGTTTATTTACATTTCTGAAGAAAAAAGATTCCCTTCCCCCCAACCCTAACCCTAACTAACCCTAACCCTAAAACAAGATTGAAATGCAGTAGATCAATACTAGGGTCATAATTATGGGTGACAATTTCATATGACACCACTAGAAAAACTGTCGTTCAAACTGAAAAGATCCATTATTTCTGAAGTAAGTGAGATGTTTATGGAGGTAGGAAGGATAATTAGTACCAGTAACATTTATAGTATGCAATTTGACTGATAAGAACAGAAGGTACTCAATAACAGAGTGGTCATTTGGCAATAAAATAAATATTTGGTTCAATCCCACCTGTGGGGTGGTTGCTCTTTTCTGTCTCAAAGTGATGATTATAAAATCCCATATGATTTGCTTATAATTATACATATTTATCATTCTGTCAGTGACAAACTTATAGAAATCCAAAGAAACTTTTTGACTCTTCGTAAAATACTGTGTTACTGAGATGCACCAGCTCCGATCAAATCAGTTGGCAAACAGTTGTAAACCTGAAATAGATTCATACAGTAATCCCTCGACTATTGCAGGTGTTATGTCCCAAACCCTCCTGTGACAGGTGAAACTCTGCAAAGTAGAAACAGTACTGTACTATGTATTTTTTTAATTATTTTTATAATTTGTATATATTTATTTTATTATAAATGCAGGAATTGACGTAAGCTTAAATAATAAACTGTGATAGGTGAACCGCAATAGATGAACCCCGATATGGTGAGGAGTTACTATAAGGTTAAATAATTAGGTAATTTATGATTAGAAATATCTAATTATATCAAATATTTAAGCCTTAGTATCTAATATCTAAGCCTCATTAGGAGAGTCAAGAATGTATCATAAACACTTATTTTTCTCTTCTGAAGCCCTTTTGCTAAAGCACTAAAAATAATCTTAAGTGCTATTGTATCATTTGATAAATATTTGTCATATTTCTTTTCCATTTATTGATACTCATGTAGATGTGGTAGACCTGCAAATTCAGATATATCTCTCAATTTTTGATCTCAATGTTCTTTCGTTTTTTTTTTGTTTTTTTGTTTTTTTTTGCCAAAGGTACCTTCTATTGCCGACCATTCAACCATAACGTCAAAGTGGTATATATATATATATATATATATATATATATATATGTATATTTTATTGAAATTTTAAGGTTATTTTATTGGTGCTTTTCAGTCTCAAGTTTTGAAATAAGGATCATGGACAGATTCTTCAGCAATTTATAAATATACAAGTCTCATCCATATTAAGTTCACAATAGCATGGTTAAACCATGGGGATTAGACTAAATTGGTTAAATCATGGGGGTTGAACTATCACATATAATCATAACACATGATAATATGATTTGAACTCAGATTTTCAAGCTTATATAACACTGTTTATATAGTAAAAATTGTAGTTTTATGTAATAATGACTATGAGTGTCTTCATAGTTCTACCTATACAGAATAAGACAAAGTTGTTCTCATACTCTGTATACTTAAACTGTTGTGGAGGCATAGGCATATAGCTTAGGAGTTAGACTCATGATCATAAAATTGTGGTTTCAATTCCTGGACCAGGCAACATGTGCTCTTGAGCAAGACACTTCATTTCACATTGCTCCATTACTCTCTGCTGGCAAAAATGAGCAATCCTGTGACAGAATGGCATCCCATCCAGATGGCAAATATATATACCATGAAACCAGGAAACCAGTCCTTATGAGTCAGTAAGACTCAAGAAGATAACTTTACTCTTACTTCTACTCTTAGCCTGTTATTAAATTTATCCATGCAGAAAAATTAGTTTAAAACCCTTTTTGATGCTAAATTTCTAATAAACTACATTTTCTGTGTCTTTAAATAAATTTCGAAAATAATCAAGAACAAGGAAGGAAGGAAGTAATAAAACTGTTGTTATTTTTTTTTATTATATAGGTACACTAGCATTCTTATATTCATTGCTTTTCATGACATATTACCATTTCTCTTGTTAATCAGAAATAATAGCTTAATAAAGATGTCCTTACATAAAATTTTGATGGAAGGTTTTACTTCAAAGATGAGCTCTTTAAAGTAGGGGATTCTTTTTTATAATAGAAGCAGGGCTGGTCTCTAAAGAGTCAATAAAAATAGCCTGATTCTAAAGATAAAATAAATATATATATATTTTTTGTATACAACTGTCTTATGTGTCTCTCTAACAAGTGTATTCATATTGATATATTAAGTATCATTATTTGTTGCTGCTTCTTTTGCCCTTCAAATAAGATATTTTCCTCAAGTCATGAAGCTATTATTTGTTTATTTGTCTAGTTTGAGAATCTTACACTAAATTCTTATCCACACACAATAATTAGCAACATCTATTTATTTGCTGTCAGGCAAATGAGATAATCTTTAAGTAGGAGTTTATCAAAGAGCAATTAGAAATCGAGTGCAAGAGAGTAGAAGAATTAAAATGAAAATGAGTGGAATGATGAGGTGTTTATCACACTGTCTGGAGTGGCAAACAGGGGAGTAGAGAATGAAATAATTAAAATGGAAAGAGATGGAGTAAAAGTTGTTACATTGAGAAGCATTCTGAATATATTGTCAATGATATTAAAAAAAAAAAATTACATGTCTTATATTTTTATCATGAATATTATGCTAAAAGAACTTCTAGAATAACGATAATTACATATAAATCTTTCAATGATTTGTAAATATTGTTGACATTTTTGTAAATTTAAAAAGAAATTAATAACTAATGTTAAACTACTCAATGAACCAGTAACAAAATTAAATTAAACCAGTAACAGAGAAGCTACTTTTTATGACACAAATATCTATGTACTTATATATCGCTGTTGAACTGCATTTTTAGTAGTTGATATGCACTATTCATCAATGGTTTCACCTGTCATTTTGAACAGATATCTTACTCTCATTTATTAATAAAATTGTTATCCTTTTTTTATGACACCAGAACACAAATATTCTTATATTTATTGCTTTCTCTAGTTTACTGTCATTTCTCTTATTAATAAGAAATAATACTTTCCTTATAGCACTTTTCACCCTTCTTTTTCACTTTATATTCATACTATCACAGTCTTTTTCAACTCTTGGCCATCTACCATTACAATCTTCAGTGCTTACTCACTTAATTATTATCTATTCTCATCACAAAAGAGAAACTATCTTGTTTCTTTATTTCACACAATAGTTGGAGTATTTAAGAGCCAGCTGTCTTCTAAGATACTTCATATTCAATCTATTCATTAGCTTCGGAGTGCATGTGTATGTATGTACACACACACACATACATACATACACATATTCCGTCTGTTACACTGATTTTCTTCTTCTTTATCATTCCTGGATCCTCTACTTTTATAGCTATGTCATATTACCCTATAAATATAAATTCAATATTGGCCACTTTCCTTAAGGAAAGAGAATCTTGTCAAGAGATAGTCAAAAGCTAATGCCTGGAAGCAAGTTGCTTTCCAGCTGTTACTGTATCTAGTTTCTATGACATCACTTATTTTATCATCGTCTCTGATTAAGGTGCCTCTAAGTAACATACTTTATTGTCCATTGCTGATTATAGTCTCTTCTTCTTTACATATACATGTGTGTATATATATATATATGTATCTTTAGAATATCGTTATTTGATGAGATAATTAGGGAGTCTCTAAGTGGTCATTTGACCGGCCATCTACACTCACTTCTAAAATAAAAGGAGATACTTGATACTTTAATCTTAGAGGTAATACGTCTAAATAAAAGGCAGGATAGTCATGACTGGAATATCTTTGATTAAACATCTACTCAATCAGGATGATATTGGGCAACACAACAACAACAACAATATTTTCAGATTATAATTCATTGGATTGTATTTATAGTTCAGCCCTGGCATAGCAACATACACATTGCCATTACAGTTCAAAAGTCATTTCTGGTACTCCTTACACTATAGAATTCTTACAATTATCCTTTAATAAATTGTAAAAATTCAGTCTCCTCTTAATATTTATGTTGAATATTTATAAACTCAGTGAGTCATGCAAATATTTTGTGGTTACAGCAGACAAAATGGAGAATATGTTGCACTGAAGAATGGTGAGGCTGATGCACTGAAAGAGATTGTCCATCTTGCCAGGTTCATTCCTAGAATGGTCATCTCTACACTGATCAGACTTAGTAGAGAACAGTTCAAGGGGTCCAAAATGTAGGATTTTTGGTTCAAAATAAAAAGTGGCTTATTTGAGAACTGCATGTAGTTTGCTAGCTTGCAGTCCCCAGCTTGCTGGACAACAAAGCTTGGGTATCTTTTATTCTTTTATTCTTTTATTTGTTTCAGTCATTTGACTGCGGCCATGCTGGAACACAACCTTTAGTCAAGTAAATTGACACCAGGGCTTATTCGCTGTAAGCCTAGTACTTATTCTATTGGTCTCTCTTGCCAAACCACTAAGTGACGGGGACATAAACACACCAGCATTGGTTGTCAAGCGATGTTGGGGGGACAAACACAGACACACAAACATATACATATATATATATATATATATATATATATACGACGGGCTTCTTTCAGTTTCTGTCTACCAAATCCACTCACAAGGCTTTGGTCAGCCCGAGGCTATAGTAGAAGACACTTGCCCAAGGTGCCATACAGTGGGACTGAACCTGGAACCATGTGGTGTGGTTGGTAAGCAAGCTACTTACCACACAAATTTTACCAGGTTATCGCTGGTTAATACAGCACTGTAGGTAGCATTCCAGGTTAGAGACTAGCTGTCTCAGAACATGATGATTGTGATGCCTCTGGTCTTCTACTATCTCTTCAGTTTAACTCCATCGGTACTAGATGCAATAGAATAACTACTGTATCCAAACTACACCTGCTGAACTCATTGCAACTTTGGTCACAGTTCACTTTTAGCTTTTTGTTTAATTGTTTTAGAACCTTTTTCCAGATTTTAAATTTTAACATTTCTTCAAAGAATCTCCATTAATAAATTTATCTGTATCTGATGTAGACATAACTGTGCAGCAAGAAGTTTGCTCCCTGGTTTTACATTCAGTCGCACTACATGGCATCTTGCCTTGACTTCGACAAACACTTTCCTCTCTGGTCAATCTCTCATCAACTTCTTCAAGTATCATTTGAAAAGGAAAGTGAGAGTAGAGAGGCAAGATTTGTCTAGCGAATGTTTTAAAAAAAGATGGGTGAATATAGCAAGAATGGCACATATGAATGACAAAGCCACCTTGAGCATAATCCTATGAACCCAGAAATTTAAAACAGAGGGTTACCTACTTGCAAACAAATGTGGTAACATGTAACGATATTGACCGAGGTTACTGTGGTCTTTTCCGTAGGCATTTCTTCCCATGGATAAACCTTACCCGCTTCCCCCTTAACACTTCACATCATGACACTGTGATACACGATCCCTATTGACAGTTTTTTCTTCTTTTGTTTCTTTTCCTTTTTTCTTTTTTTTCTTCTTTCCCTTTTACGATCCCTTTTGATCGAAAACCTACCCCACCTTTTTTTTTTCCCCAAAAAAAAGAAAAGCTCTACTTTGTAATCTGTCCCGTCTGTGTGCAGCCCTGTGTTGCTAATAAAGAAACATATCATAGCTGTAAATATATGTCACCTCATGCAAGTGATGGCCTTCATTTCGTGAAAACATGTCTTGTCATGGTGAATATTATCTTACTCAGAAACAGGTGATTGTTGGTGACAGGAAGAACATCCAGCTGTAGAAAATCCATTGGACCCATACAAACATGGAAATGTGGACATTAAATGATCAGGATGATCATGATAACTGTTCTCACTGACACTTGGTGTTGGGTTATATTGCATACTCGCATTGTGTTATGATTTTCATTCACTAATAATATGCACAAGTCAACTAATGTAAACAAGAAATAGAAAATATGGCTAGGACTGGGAAGGAATTCATCTTAACTGAAGTTTGACACTATGGAAAAACCAACTGAAAGATTTGAATAACATCTTTAACATTGCCCTTTGCAAACAGTTTTATATTTATTTTTCCGTATTAGATCAAACTTCAGCCTCTCTCTCTCTCTCCCTTTGCTGTCTTCTCAGCTCTCTTAGATTCAAACTTAGTCTTTCTCTTTTTTTTATTAGAAGGTCCAGTAGGAGTTAAATATTTGGTATATGGACCTAATAACATTCAAGCATTTCTCTTCTGTGTATTTGAGTCTATTTTCTAAATGAATATCAATCATTTTGTTCCACTGAATCAGTTTCTAAATGTAAAAATAAATGTATTCAGTAGCTAAAGTGTTGAATTGCACTTCACTAAAAATAGACATTCAGACAAGACATCAATCAGTAATTCTGAAAATAAACAGTTACTTATTTCTTACTATTGTGCTTGTTCAGTTTATTTCCCTTGTCCCACCCTTCCAACTCATCACTATTTTTCCCCTCTGAATGAGCTCAATAAAGAAAAAATTTAATTTAAGTAGATAAGAAATAAACTGGTTTAAAGATATTTTTTTTTATAAACTTCAGAAACAAATAAAAGAAGAACAACAAAAATAATGTTGAATCTGTGGGTGTTCTTTAGAATCTTTAGAAATTCTAGATGAATCTGTACTATTTGCAGTTAATATATTTTACAATAACTTGTCAATATTTTTTAAGGTAGCTATTTCAAGTTATGGAATCATTTCCTGGTTGATTACAAAAGACACAAAACAAACCATTTTAATGGTGAAATATTTTTGCTTTTAGCTGGTTTCTTTAAATTTTGTTTTGTTCCTTTTCTATAGACTTTAATAAATTTTTATTTTAAAAATCGTGAAAACAAGATTTGATATGATTCAAATCTCAAAGCATTGAATTGGGCAATATTAGTTAAAAGAAATACTAATTATTTATTTTCTGGAGTAAACTCACAGGAAATTTTTTTGTTAAAGATAGTAATTTGAATTCTGTAGTTTGTTTAAAATTCTTTAGTTAACATTTTAGGTTTATAAATAAATTTGCATTATTAGACATGTCTGTCTTGATTTATGATATAATAGAAAAATACCTGTCATATGCACTTTTACTCAGATATACATGTGTATGTATGCATGTGTGTAGTTAATTAATTGTATATACCTATATAACTGCTGACCTAAATAAAAATGGATTTTCAAATTGAAAACTAATGATGCTATTTCTACAAAGCTAAATGTAATGATTTTCAAGATTACATAGTAAGTGAACTTCATTATTTTCATCCCAGTTAATGCTACCATAACTTACTTACAAGCAGTAATGATGGGATGGTTCTGTAGGAAAGTTTTCTTTCAGTTCTATGTGTGTTATTTCACTTGTTATATATCTTTTGAAATTTATTTTTTATTGGTTAGGGCTAGAGGTGAGACTCGTATCTATAGTTTTTACAGGATCTCCAAGGCTGATGACATTAATCTTTAATAGTGGTAATTCCATAACTTCAGGAAAAACATGTGGAGAGTATATATATATATAATATATATATATATATATATATATATATATGTGTGTGTGTGTGTGTATGTTTATGCCTCTGCATATAATAATAATAATAATAATAATAATAATGGTTTCAAATTTTACCTCAAGGGCAACAATTTTCGGAGGTGGGGTAAAACAAGTTAGTTAGCCTATAGCATAGTAAAGGCTTGTGTAGATAGCACAAAGGGGGACAATAATCAATTAATAAAGTTTCTTAATCAATGAGTCCAATATATTTTGTCCCACATGAAAAAAAGCAGAAATTCTGATAAGATGACTGTTACTGTACAGCTCCAGTATTTAGTAATAAATGTTGCTTATTGTGTGGGATTTTAAGTCCATGAATGAAAGAAATAGAATAGTCGCTAAGTACTACATGTGTTTCAAACAAGGCACCAAATGCATATTATGCAATTTTAAGGTGCTACATAATTATCTTGTGTTCTTTCTTATCAGGTACTTTTCACCTGTCTGTCAGAAATTCTTCACTCCCATGGATACACCAAAAGAAACTGGATAAAATCTGTACATTTCATCAGTCAAAAAGTGGGTGGAAATAGGAATTGGCTAATTAGCCAATCGTGGGATCATCTGCAATTAAATTCAGTGAGATAGAATGGGATATGATTGTAAGAAGGTCAGCTCCTTATCTGTATGAATAGATTTATGGGATGACTTCAGATAGTTCTTAGGTTATCAATATTCTCACAATATGGTTCCAAAGCTGTAAAAAGGTGCCATAATGGAAACATTAGAATGCAACATTGGATATTAATTACATAAAGAAGATAATGTGGGGAGGAGAGAGGAAAGAGAGAAAGATGAGATGATTAGAAAGTGAAAAGTTTAAAAAATGTCAAACATAGTGTTTTTGTAAATTTCCTCTACTCACACACTTCCACATACAGATGTCGCAATGTAAAATAAAGTCAGAGAGGCACACACCAGTGCATGATACATTTATATACATATATAAAGAATATACACATATGCCATCACTTACACATATGCATGCATATTTGCCCACACATGCACAGGTGCATGTATATGTGCACATATACACACATATATTTCATATATATATTTATATGTATATACACATATATATACACACATGTATGCACACACATATGCAAGCATATATATGTATGTATATATATAAACTATATATTTATACACACATATACAAAGACATTTATAAATATTTGTGTAAGAGAACCATACGTACTTATACTTCAGTATATACTCATACACAAATATATACATTTGTATCAATATAAATACATGCATTCACACCAAACATAAATGAACATACATAAACACATAAATACACACACACATACTCTGTTTTTATATACATACATACATACATATATATATATATATATATATAATATATATATATATATATATATATATATATATTTTCTTGTTTCAGCTCAGAGCTGCGGCCATGCTGATGCACTGCCGCTTTGTGCTACACTACATATATATGTGTGTGTGTGTATCAAAGCTACTCGTCTGATGATGTGCAGGTACAGAGCTGATGTGAAACACTCTACAATTAACAGCTGATGCTAATGCACAGAAACAACTGTAGTGATTTGGTTTAAAGCCTGATCATTCCAGCTTCCTGTATTATAATATATTTTTTGTATGAAGTTTGTGGACAATAACGAATTTCCACATGTATATCCAGCAAAAGGAGAATTCCTGTTGTCTGATAGCATATAATAGCTGATACTCGTAGTGGCACTTTGGAAAGCACATTATATGGTTTTTACCTGAATGATATATATTTACATATATATATTCTTGCACTCATATGCACAGAAATATGCATCTGTCAATATTTAGGGAAAAACATTAGTCACACTTGATTATGAGATTTGGATAAAAATGTGAAAGGTGTAGATTCACAAGAAGTGGCACTTAAAATAATATGATTAAGCATTTACAAAAAACATGTCTAGGAGAAAAATATATGATTAGCTTGAATAATGGGTGAAAAACAAGGGGATAACTAAATATAATGAAGTGGAAGTGGGGAATAAAAAAGTAAAATACAAATAAGGAAACAAGCTTTAAAAATAGAGATGAAAATAATATATAATATACCAACAGAAATATTGGCTGAGCACTCCTCAGACAAACGTACCCTTTACGTAGTTCTCGGGGAGATTCAGCGTGACACAGTGTGTGACAAGGCTGGCCCTTTGAAATACAGGTACATTAGAAACAGGAAGAAAGAGTGAGAGAAAGTTGTGGTGAAAGAGTACAGTAGGGTTCGTCACCCCACCCC
Source organism: Octopus sinensis (assembly GCF_006345805.1). Lineage (NCBI taxonomy): Eukaryota > Metazoa > Mollusca > Cephalopoda > Octopoda > Octopodidae > Octopus > Octopus sinensis. The sequence goes on along the minus strand of NC_043002.1, from coordinate 37,417,061 downwards.
ACCCCACCCCATCCCTGCTGGAGCCTTGTAGAGCTTTAGGTTCAATAAACACTCACAATGCCCGATCTAGGAATCGAAACCACGATCCTACAACTGCAAGTCTGTTACCCTAACCACTGGGTTATTGCACCTCCATGCTCTTTATATACACATACATAGACATACACTTACACACACATATATATATATATGCACATATAGATGTATACACACACAGAGACATATACATGCACACATACATACATGTTTATATAAATATATATATACACACTCACATGCACACAAACACATATATGCATTCACATATACACATACATATATAAAAATAAAAGAAATAGTCCAGCATACATCTCAGGGTAGCAGCTTAGAGGGTAATGCAGAGTACAAGGTACATAAAGTTCCCAATAAAAACTAGGTGAGATATTTGTCAGGAGTTATCAATATTACATTTATTGTTAGTACAACAAATACCATTCCTATTAAGGATATTACTGTTCATGGAGTTTGAAGCATAGTTGTGCCCATGAATTGGACCCAAGCTGAACATTCAGCATATGGGTCACTACTCCCACTGCCTGCTTCTATTAACATAGAATTTGTACTTGCTGTTTTCATGCAACACATCTCTAATCATTGACTCCGATACTTGAAGATGATTGACAATGGTCCTCATTGACTTGGAATTTTCATTGATGATGCCCTGAACTTGCTGGACAAATTCAATTTTTTTGATAATGTCTGACCATCAAAAATGTTATTTTCTCTTTTGACAATGGAAGACACATTCTCACCAGGTGCTATTTTCTGTTCTTAAACATGAAGAACCTGGCAACGAAAGGCACATTCTCACCAGGAGCTATTTTCTGTTCTTATACATGAAGAACCTGGCAACATCTAAGAAGGTTGAAATCTCAGAATCACTTTGGTTGGTGGCTAAGGTGACAAGAGTGGTATACCTTTTCATCATCTGCATTAAACTGAGAAAAAGAGAATATTTATATAAACTTTGGCCACTTAAGTTACTCAAAGTGGCTAGTAACATGTATATGAACAACATAGACATATACAGATATGTATATTAAATATAATACTATATCGATTCTTGATTTATTAAAATTATCTCTTGCTTCTAAAGGCTGTCACAGTTATCAAATGGAAATTGAGAAAGGCTTCATATGAGAAGAGGAAATAATTTCAAGTGTCAATTCTCCAAAGTTGATATGCCATTAAAGAAATGAACAGGCTTATTGTCTGGAGGTAAGAGGACAATCATGGACATATGTTTGTAAGCCTCCATAGGTATCGTCAGTACACATAATATATATGTCTATACACACAAACACACACACACTCACATATATGCACACTCATACACACACACTCAAACACACACGCACGAGCACACACATACACACGCATACACACACACACAAACATACACATGCATACAAAAACAATATAAGTAATTTACTATTCTATTAGTGGAATCAAAAGAATGGAGTACTCCAATCAGTGAGACACAAAAAAAAAAATCTTTTAACATACACAGTATTTAAATTTGAGCTACTATTAATTTCATGCTGTGAAAACTCAATAAACTGACAGGCTTGTATAGCATGCCATGTGTTGCCAAGCGATCATTCAGACTCAAATTTACATCATGGCTGATTTTGAGGAAGGAGGCTGTTTTTCCCCCCAAGACCAGTGTCCTTTCTCAATTTTCAAAAACGTACAGCCATATTGTATATTTGAGTCAGAAAGAGAGTTTGGAAACACAAGGCATGCTATACAAGCTTGTCACTTTGCTGTGTTTTCACATCAAGAAACTAATAAGAGCTTGAATGCAAATACTGTGTTTATAAATTGTTATGTACATATTTAATATTTCCTATGTATACATTTAGAAGTATGACTACTACAAGTGAATTTAGAGGGATACAAAGAGGATCATCACCCAATCTGCATTTGATCTGTGTCAACATAATTTATTAAGGTGTCCTCCTGAAGAACTCTTGTGTATCTACATCTAATCACACTATGAAAATCCACTGTAGAGGATGCAAATATTCACAATTACAAAACATGCATAGGGAATAATTGATACAAATGTATCTTGTATTTATATGTGTATATATATATAACATGTTTTCATGTATATATACATATATATATTGGTTTCACGGAGTGGTTGGAATTAGGAAGGGCATCAAGCTGTAGAAACACTGCCAAATCAGACTGGAGCCTAGTGCAGCCTCCTGGCTTCCCAGACCCCGGTTGAACCGTCTAACCCATGCTAGCATGGAAAACGGACGTTAAACGATGATGATGATGATACACACATACACAAGTAAGCACATAAATGCAAAACAAGATGGAATAAAATAATACTCAAATACCAAAAGCAGAGTAGTGTACTTTTTATAAAAGCCAAAATAAATCTTCACAGAGAGAGAGGCAGACAGTCAGACAGACAGACAGAAGACAGACAACTATGGAGATAGAGAGATGGAAACACAGACAGATAGACAGATATACAGAAAAACAGACAGACATATACACCTTTTTACTTGTTTCAATCATCGCACAGTGGCCTGAATTAAATTACAATAGAATTTATTAGAAATATTTGAATTTATGAGCCTCGGGGGTACCCTTCAGTTCTTCCATAATAAATCTTATTACTCATAAATGCAGATGGTCAAATAAATCAAAGATATCCTGTCACATGCACTATACTGAATCCATTTAGCCAAGCTAAATACTTTTTGCAGGTTTTATCACCAAAGAGTAGTAGACATTTTCCTCACAACCAACCAAAACACAACTCAATTGTTAAGTAATAAAGAAAGTGTTAACATATTTAATCTTTTCTACTCTAGGCACAAGGCCCGATTTTGCGGGGAGTGGGTGTTAGTCGATTAGAGTGACTCCAGTATGCAGCTGGTACTTTATTTATCAACCCCAAAGGGATGAAAGGCAAAACTGACCTGGGCAGAATTTGAACTCAGAACATAAATACACACGAAATACTGCTAAGCATTTTGCCCAGCATGCCAGTGTCTCTGCCAGCTCGCTGCCTTAGTGTTAACATATTTAACGCAGCAAACATGATAACCATAATTAATGGAAACTATATTTGTATTGAGGAAAGTTAAACTTTGATGTACAATACTTAACAAGTAAAAATAATGGGAAGAGAGACAATTCAACATCAAAATGGGAAACTAAACAATATCACCAAGGTACAGGCATGGCTGTGTGGTAACAAGTTTGCTTCCCAACCACATGGTTTTGAGTTCAGTCCCAAACGTTAAAGATAACATGATTGTCAAAAATTTTCAACCGTCCACACCTGTGTTATGCAGGCAGTGTGAGAGAGAGAAGAGTATTTCTGGGACACATGCAATCTTCCCTGAGGAACTCTTTCAGTCCAGAGCTGAACAACTATCTCTATTGCTCCCAATGTAGGTTTCTACGTTGACCCTAAGACCTATTGGGAAAAAGTGAAGGAGCATGACATGGCCTTCATTGCTTACATTCTCAAGAACTTCACAGATGATGAGCAGATTTGGCAGATGGAAACTGAACAAAATTTGTTGTGTATCAGTGCATCTGTGTGTGTGTGTACATATATAACAATTATAATGATAAGGAGAATGGAGATTTTTCACATCCATAACTTATTTAACAGTTATTTACAGCATATTATCCAGACCTACACATGTTTCAACTGCAGCAACTGCACACTGTTGGATATGCAACCTAGTTACCAGGATCTAACAACTCATTGTTAGCTCAAGTCGTGGTTAGCCAGTATCTGAAACCAACTTGAGATGAAATATAGTAACTGCCAGGATAATAAATCCCTTTAAACTCATTTTTGAAATACACACACACACATATATATATATATATATATATATATATATATATATATATATATATATATATATATATATATATGTATGTATGTATTTATGTGTCTTGACAACTGGTGTTGGATTCTTTAATATCCCTGTAATGTAGTGGTTTGGCAAAAGAGACTAGTAGGATAAGTATAAAAATAAAAAAAATAAATAAATGTGCCCTTTTAAAGCCTAGCCAGGTTCATGGGCCCGGTTTCCCGGTTTCAATGGTGCATGTGTTCCCCAACTGGATGGGACGCCAGTCCATCGCAGTGTTACTCATTTTTGCCAGCTGAGTGGACTGGAGCAACATGAAATGAAGTGTTTTGCTCAAGAACACAATGCATCGCCTGGTCTAGGAATTGAAACCACAATCTTATGACCATGATGCTGACACCCTTACCACTAAGCCACGTGCTTCAACAGTTGGATAAGTACAAGACTTAAAAACACATACACATACAAAAAACAAAAATTCACTAGAGCTGAATTGTTCAACTAAACCCTTCAGAGTTATGTCCCTTCATGGCTGCAGTCCAATGACTGAAACAAGTAAAAGCTAAAATGCATTGTATCTAAATTTCATTGCAAATATAGCTCAAAGGAAGAATTAGTTATGGCAGTTTTCTTGCCTGCAATACACAGCACGAAACTAGATTTTCAGATGTGTGTCAATGGCCTGAACCACGCGATTCTATCACTATCATCAGCCATCACTACAACAATCTTTGCATTATTACATTAAATAAGATTTTATATGTCTCAGACAATTGATCAGAAAATGCATATCAGTTATACATTACATTTCAGTGCTTAACACAATCAAAAGCTTCAAGCAGTAATAATTCCTGCAAAATACCTACTTATGCTAATTATTTTATCCTTTCAATGCCAGTAGGAAAAATAAATGTAAAATATTGAATGTTTGCACTTGTACATATATTTAATGGAAATATATTGCGGTTTGGCAGACTTTTATAGGGAACGACTGAATTTACGATCCTCCAATAGCCATTTAGCTACTCTAAAACCAACATTTTAAATCAAGTTCATGCAAATTTCTATTTCTGACTGGATATTATTCTGTTATTATTGTCCCTGCATTGTTCAATTTACTTTTAGTGTATTACATACACACGTAAGTGCACACACAAAAACACAAGCACATTCATACACTCACATATATACACAAGGATGCATGCACATTTGTGTGTATATATATATATATGTGTGTGTGAAAATATATATAATGTATATATATGTGTGTATTTGTATGTATAAATATATCTATATACATGTAATTATGCATGTATATATATATATATATATATATATATATATATGTTTGTGTGTGTGTATGAGTGTATGTGTATGTATACACACATATATATGTGTGTGTGTGTATACATACACATACACTCATATATATATATATTTAGTGAAGGTGCATGGCTTAGTGGTTAGGGTGTTGCACTCACGAATGTTTATCAGATCAACTGGAACTCTTGTCATAACCAACGGTGTGCCAGTTATATACACACACACTCACACACACACACACTCACACACACACACACACACACACACACACACACACACACACACATATATATATATTTTGTTTTCTTTTATCCTTTTACTTGTTACAGTCATTAGACTGCAGCCCTGCAGGGGTACTGCCTTGTAGGGCTTTTTTTATGTTGAATGAATTGACACCATTACTCATATTTTAAGCCTTAAAATACACACACATATATGTAAATCTGCATATATATATATATATAAAAGTATGTATTTACCTACACATATGTAGATAGATAGGTAGATAGATAGATAAATAGATAGATAAATAAATAGATAGATAGATAGATTGATAGCATGCTATATATTCCAGTCTCTTTTTCCTTTTCTCCCTCTATCTCTTTCTTGCCCCTCCCCTCTCTTCCATTTCAACCACCATTTTCTACCACCCCCTCTTAGCCTTATTTCTCTTTCCCAATGTCAATTCTTCCTGAACTTTCTTTGTGTTTCACCAGTATATTCAAGTTATCACAGTTAATGAGAAGTTAAGTATTCATTTATTCATATTTATCATAGAATCATATTAAGTAGCTGCTATGAAACATGACTTTATCTTTCTATTCTGCCATTGGTATTAACACATCGACAGTAATATTCTTGAAGTCTATTTTCCGCTCTCATCTTGTCAGATATCACCTCTTACTTTGGATTATAGTATATTTAATACAGATACCACCACATCACTGAAAAAAAAATTTGTATGGAGTTCTTACAATATTTAAATCAACTAGGTCAAATCAAAATGTAGACCAAATCTGACTTGGAGAAAATACTCCTTTTTATATTCCTGGAATAGTTTTCAACTATTTATATGATCTTAGGGATATTTTTTCTTTTGGTTTCATAACAGTAAGAATGGAGTGTCTGTGAAAGAGAACTCCTACAAGAAAACAAATAAATAATTATAATAATAATAATAATAATAAATTCTGTCTATGTAATCTCAAATTTTAAAACAAACGCATAATGTTCTTATGGTTTCTTAAACATTCTCTAGAACAATACAATGTACAAAACCTAGGCATAACACCAACATGAACTTCTAACTAGTTGTCTCTTGGGGTCTCTGGGTGAGAGTTGGAGCCAACTTGTATAAATGCAAAGCAAAAGTCAAACATAAAATTAAAAATAATAATAACTAATATTAATCCATTCTATTATAGGTACAAGGCCTGAAATTTAAGGGTAGGAGACTAGTCGATAACATCAACCCCAGTTTTTCACTGGTACTTAATTTATTGACCCTGAAAGAATGAAAGGCAAAGCTGACCTCAGTGGAATTTGAACTCATAACGTAAAGATGGACGAAATTCTGCTAAGCATTTTGCCTGGCATGCTAACAGTTCTGCTAGCTTGCTGCCTTAATAATAATAATTCTTTCCACTAAAGGCACAAGGCCTGAAATTTTGGGGGAGGTGACTCGTCGATTACATCAACCTCAGTTTCCCACAGGTACTTAATTTATCGACCACAAAAGGATGGAAGGCAAAGTCAACCTGGGTAGAATTTGAACTGACACAATGCTGCTAAGCATTTTGCCCCTGCCAGCTCACAATGATGACGACGATGATGATGATGATGATGATGATGACAACAACAAAGATGACAACAAGGACAATAGCAACAATGATGATGGCAATGAGCATGATGAGGCAGGAGGAGTATTTTTTATATATTTACATGTAACTACATACACACGGGCAGATACATAGTCATAGAGAAAGAGATATATCTAAGAAGTTTGATTCACAGCTACTTGATTCATGGTACAGAGCACCATGTGTAAGCATCTTTTCTTGTGACCCCCTTCGGTCATGAATGACCATGGGATTGCACATAGAAAGTTACCCTCTGAGGCACAAGTCTGGGCAAGGTTGTTTATGGAAGACCAGCAGTTGCCCATGCATACCTGCCTCCCCTCTCCATGCCACCGATATTATCCAAGGGAAAGGCAAAGGCCGATACAGCTTGGCACCAGTGACGTCACAGCTCATTTATTAATATGCAAGTGGCTGAGCACTCCACAGACACATGTACCCTTAACGTAGTTCTTGGGAGATTCAGCGTGACACAGATTGTGATAAGGCTGGCCTTTTGAAATACAGGTATGACAGAAGCAGGAAGAAAGAGTGAGAGAAAGTTGTGGTGAAAGAGTACAGCAGGGTTCACCACCACCCCCTGCCGGAGCCTTGTGGAGCTTTAGGTGTCTTCATTCAATAAACACTCACAATGCCTGGTCTGGGAATAGAAAAGCGAGTCTGCTGCCCTAGCCACTGAGCCATTGCGCCTCCATGTATAAGCATAACCCCTAGCTAAGTAATGCCTAGTCAGTAAATTTGGTTGGCAGAAACTGTGCAGTAGCCTGTTTGTGCTTGCATTTCTTTGTTTCTGTGTTTGTCTCTTGCCACTTGGCAACTGGAATTTGTTTGTGAGAATTTGAAGCAAGATACATGTCTGAGAAGATGCAAAATTCATTATGATAGGAAATTAAATCTTTCTAACAGTAAATTAGAACTAATAGCTGGCTGGCTTGCTAATACAGGCTGTATCTATATCTGACTTGATTATTTTAAAATGCTTATTTAAAAACATTATCATCAAATCACACATAGCAGAACCATTCATTATTGTATAGTTGTATTTCAGTAGGGATAGTTTTTTTTTTTCTCTGTGCCAAGAACTAACAGCTAACAGTTACCTGTGCAAATAGCATTTCTTTAACTCAGTGTTACTCAACCATTTTTTTTTTACCTATGGACCTCTTTGATTTCTATTTTACTTTACTGCACCCTCATAGACATTTGCTATTTAAAAAATCCTGTTATATTTCTATAATTATGTATCATTAGAAATTGAATTAAAGAGACAACAAACTGGCAGAAATGTTAGCACTCCAGGTGAAATGCTTAGCAGTATTTCGTCTGCCGTTAGGTTCTGAGTTCAAATTCCACCGAGGTCAAATTTGTCTTTCATCCTTTCAGGATTGATAAATTAAGTACCAGTTATGCACTGGGGTCTATGTAATCGACTTAATTCCTTCGTCTGTCCTTGTTGTCCCCTTTATGTTTAGCCCCTTGGCAATAAAGAAATGAGAAATTGAATTAAAGAATTAGTTGAAGCATTTTGTATATTGAAGATGTATAACTAATTGATTGGACATAAATTTAAGCAACAAGGACCCCACAAGGGCCATATGGACCCCAACTGAGAACCATTGCTTTACCCTTTAGCATTCAGATCCCTCTATCAAATCTAATTCTTTATTTGTTTATTTATTTGTTTACTTGTTTCAATCATTTGATTGGGGCCATGCTAGAACACCTCCTTGAAGTGTTTTTGTCAAACAACTCGACCCCGGGAATTATTTTTAAGCTTAGTACTTATTCTATTGGTCCCTTTGCTGAACTGTTAAGTTATGGGGGACATAAACACAACATGACTGGTTGTCACGCAATGATGGGGGGGGGGACAAACACAGACACAAAGACACACACAGACACACACACACACATGTATATGACAGGCTTCTTTCAGTTTCTGTCAACCAAATCCACTCACAAGGCTTTGGTCAGCCTTAGGCTATAGAAGAAGACACTTGCCCAAGGTGTCATGCAGTAGGCTAAAATATATAAATACCTTTTATCAAAGCCTTTTTTTTTGCAATAGGCACAAAATGCATCGCATTTTTATTAAAGCTAGGTGCACCACGAAAATAATGAAACTATTGTGAGAATATGTGGAAATATAAATAAAAGATACAACAGAATCTTTTATCTTTTACTTGTTTCAGTCATTAGACTGGGGCCATGCTGGGGCACCACCTTGAAGAAATTTTAGTTGAATGAATTGACCCCAATATTCAATATTTTTGCTAAGTCTGGTACTTATTCAGTTAGTCTCTTTTGCTCAACTGCTAAGTTATAGAGGCATAATCACACCAACACTAGTTGCCAAGCAGTGGCGAGAAACGAACACAGACAAAAAGACACACACACACATATGTATATATATATATATATTTTTTGTTTTTTTACTTGCTTCAGTCATTTGACTGCGGCCATGCTGGAGCACCACCTTTAGTCGAGCAAATCGACCCCGGGACTTATTCTTTGTAAGCCCAGTACTTATTCTATCGATCTCTTTTGCGGAACCGCTAAGTGACGGCGACGTAAACACACCAGCATCAGTTGTCAAGCAATGCTAGGGGGACAAACACAGACACACAAACATACACACACACACACACACACACACACACACACATATATATATATATATATATATGCGACAGGCTTCTTTCAGTTTCCATCTACCAAATCCACTCACAAGGCTTTGGTCAGCCCGAGGCTATAGTAGAAGACACTTGCCCAAGATGCCAGGCAGTGGGACTGAACCTGGAACCATGTGGTTGGTAAGCAAGCTACTTACCACACAGCCACTCCTGCGCCTATATATATATATATATATATAAATATGATAGGCTTCTTCCAGTCTCCATTTAACAAATCCGTTCACAAGGCTTTGGTCGACCTGATGCTACAGTAGAAGACACTTCCCCAAGACAGGCATCACACATAGGACTGAACCCAGAGGCATGTAGTTAGAAAACAAGCTTCTTATCACACAGCCACACCTAAAAAGCAGCAGTCAAGGGTTTAAAAGTGTTAAGAAAATTGAGACCAGGCATGGCTATATCTTTGAATAACCAGACAATTTGTCAAAAACATGACAGTTCATGACAATACAATTTATTTAGCTATAGATAAGTTTAAATCTTTATTCAGCAAAACCGAAATCGAGTTTATGCAATTTGATTTATATAAATTTAGCATTATCACATTCTAGTCTGTGGAATTAACCGTTTTTCTTAGTACTTGATTGATTTATTTGCATATATGACCTGACCTTGGGAGCCTCAAGTGATTTCAGGAGACTACAGGAATTATGTAAGATTTAATTGATTTTTTTCTTAAATCAAGTATGAACCAGTGTATATCTCTCTCTCTCTCTTTCTCTCTCTCCCTCTCTATCTATCTATCTATCTATCTATCTGCCTGTCTATCTATATGTGTGTGTGTATGTATGTGCATATATATATATTGGTATATATGTATATATCTTTACATATGTATGTATGTATAGACAGATAGATAAATAGATAGATAGATAGATAGATAGACAGACAGATAGATGGGTTTTGATTCATTTATCATATTTAATTTCATATGAAGCAGTAACATTAATGAAATAACTGCTTACTCATCTAATGGAAATGGAAAATTTGTAAAATCTCTTTCGCTGTAAGGAATAAATTGGTTGCACCTGTCTTAATATTTGTGAATATACATTAGCAGCAATACAAACAAGGTATAGAAATAGGGTACCATTTTGTGGAATTTCGATGTCTCTGTTGATAATATACTAATATGATCGTAAATTGAACAATCTGATTTTCACATCTTAGTATGACAGCAGTTGTATATGGGCTACTGTATTGCAAACAGAAAATTGTAGACTCCTTCTGCCTTCACATAAAGTAGCTTTTTCATATTTTATCATAAACAAACAGAAACTTTACAGCACATACACCATTGATATTATCATGGAAAAATAATGCTGAGACATTCACAATATACTTTTTATTAGATTTTTCTGTAAGAAGAAGCTGTGATCTTGGCCTTGACAGGTCCTCCAAGACTAGCCAGATTGATGATGTTAACATTCCACTTAAACTAATGAAAGTAAAAGAATATAGGTATGACATGTGCAAAATGGAACTTCCAGAAAGCTGACAGTCTGAGAAAAAAAATAACTCAGAATTAGTGATTACCGGGGGTGGAGGGCCATGTGTTGGGGTCAACACAGTGAGGGTGAAGAGAAGAGATGAGTGAGTCAAGAATGCCTGAGTAGTACATTACCATCCAGCTCTGAGAAGTACAGACTATTTTAGCAAACTATTAATAAATAATATATGTAGCTCTCACCAAATGTATTCAGTACCAGCTTTCTTTCATTTGTCCAATCACATATATACATCTATACACACACACACACATATATATATATATATATATATATATATATATATATTATGGAGATGTACTTGCATAGCAAGTGACTTGATCTGAGATCTTGTGCTGGAACGAAAACAATTGCAGCATGGAAGGTGTTTATAAGCCATTTAAGAAACACACAAAACCGTTAGATTCACTTCAACATTTGAATTTGATTTGAAGTTCTGTCAGAGAACAGGTTGCGGTCTCAAAGTGATGAAAATATTTTGACAAATTAAATTTAAATATTGAAGTGAATCTAACGGTTTCGTGTATTTCTTAAATGGCTTATAAACACCTTCCACGCTGCAATTGTTATATATATATATATATATATATTATTTATTATGTTTTACTTGTTTCAGTCATTTAACTGAGGCCATGCTGGAGCATCACTCTGAAGAGTTTTAGTCAAACAAGTTAACCCCAGGACATTTTTAAAGCGGGGTACCTATTTTATCACTCTCTTTTGCCAACCTACTATGTGTGTATGCGTGTGTGTGTGTGTGTGCGTGCGTGCGTGCGTGTGTGTGTGTGTGTGCGTGCGTGCGTGTGTGTGTGTGTCTGTGTTTGTCCCCATAACATCACTTGACAACTGATGCTGGTTTGTTTACATCCCCATAATTCAGCAGTTCAGCAAAAGAGGCCTATAGAATAAGTACTAGGCTTACAAACAATGAGACCTGGAGTTGATTTGCTTGACTAAAGGGAGTGCTCCAGTATGGCCACAGTCAAACGACTGAAACAAGTAAAAGAATAGAAGAATAAATATTGTTATAATAATGAAGTCAAAGCCAATAGCGACATTTTGAAATCATTTAATATGTACGTTTCAGGTTTGATATGATTTATAATAGGAAATCCATCCATTATGTAAACCTTACTCAGATAAAGCATTTAAAAAATATGAAGAAACTGATGTAAAATTTTAATATATTAGGTTAGAGCAGTAAATCAGCTACCAGGTTAGGAAGATAGATGTATACAGAGGGAGAGAGAGAGAGAAAATCTGGAGAGAGAGAGAGAAAGACAGATGGGGAGAGAGAAATAAGAGGAAAGGAACAGAAGAATATGTAAAGTGAGAGAAGGGATGAAAGGATGCATGAGTGAATAGTATTGAAAAAAAATAGGTTAGTTTTGTTAGTTTGCATAGAAATCTAAGTAAAAAATGATGAAGAGTAGCAGATTGAAAAGGTCAAGAATTTGAGGTGAGAATGGGGATGAAATGAACCAGGTGTCAAGGTGTGGTTAAGGGTTGTAGTAGTGAATGGAATTAGTAGTATATGGCTTGAAAATTTGGAGTAGTTTCTTATATTTGGATTGAGTCAATGAATCTGGTACTGCACACCACTTCTTAGCATAACATGTAATATATAAAATATATATAAGTATATATATATATATATCTAATATAGGATAAAATTTTTTGAAAAAATTTCTATCAATGGCCAGCATATTAAAAAATACCTTTAAAGGTTAAATTTTTCGGCATATTTGGCATCAGAATTTTTTCTTTTGCCCTTGTTTATAAGTTGTATATATATATATATATATATATATGCATATATATATATATTGTGTGTGTGTACCCTTGACTCAAATATCATCCTCATACAAGCAGTGCTGCTCATTTCCTGCCTTTTCTGTGAAAAATATGTCTAGCCATGGGGAAATATAACCTTTCTTGGAAACCGGTAAGGGTTGGCATCAGGAAGGGTATCCAGCCAATAGAAAAATCAGCCTCAACAAATTCCACCTGACCCAAGAAAGCATGGAAAAGTAGATATTAGATGATGGTAGTGGTAGTGGTGGTGGTGATGATGATGATGATGATGATGAAATTCTTAGATCGTTATACCTCCTGATTATGTTTTGGTGGTTAACAGCCTCACTCAAAGAAGAAATACCTCAGAAATTGGGTTCATGACTTTCAATATTGGTTGTTTTGACATATACAATGCAACAAATGCTAAATTTGAGTACCCATAGTTTCTTTGTAAGACAGCAGTTTCCTTTTGCAAGACAGATAATTGCTAGGTTATAAGAAAGTGTCTAGACTTACATTAACCTAAAGCTTACTCAATGACTGGCGAGTAGTTTCTGTATTAACAAGTAAAAACCTTCAATTTATGTGTGAGAGCAGAGAAAATTTTTAAAATATATTTCTCTTATTCTTGTTTTATTTTTTTAGTTTTTCTTAAAGTTTTTATTGTCAATATAAAAATATCTATATTATATGTAGTCAAAACTCATATAGTAACTGGCTTAGAAAACTCTAGTTACATCTGTATTTTTTCTAATAAATATCAAATCAATGTGCGTGAATATGTATGTTTTATTGCTATTTATAACAGCTAATATCATATTTTCATTTCTTGGTGATTTACTTGGAGGTAAGACTTAATTTATTTCGATGTAATAATAGAAACAAATTCATATACATTACTTTGGCCTTCTACATTGCCTTAAAAAATAATGAAGAAAATAGATGTTATATCTTTTAGTACAAGCTTTCAAAAGTGACTCATACGAAGGGTTAATTATATTATCCCAGTGATAAATTGAATATGATGCCAGTGTCAGGTGTGTTGCAATATATCATAACATAATACCCTCTAAAGAAGATTTACTATATATCTGTAACACAATATTAAAATTGTAAAAATGGTGTGTAAAGAACAGATACATTCAGTTGAACTGAGAGAACATATTTAGCCACTGTATATTAACTGATACACTTAAGGAGGAAAATGCTATGGGATTCAGCCAAAGTATTGAATGAAAGAACATGTAATGTATGTATGTATGTATGTATGTATGTATGTATGTATGTATGTATGTATGTATGTATGTATGTATGTCTCTGTGTATGTATGTCTCTGTGTATGTATGTGTACGAGTATGTGTGTATGCATGTATTTGCATATGTACATATATATATATGTACACACACATGCACAATACACACACACTCATACAAATACATTTACATATATCATTCTCTGAGCTGAAACCAAAACTGAAGCAGTAAGTTCCAATAAAACATGCCAAGTGTCTATATCCTAAGTCAACTATTTTGGTTGATATATATATATATATATAAATATAGATAGATAGATAGATAGATATACATAAATATGTGTGTGTATGTATTTAGATAGGTAGATATTTATATATATATATATCATGGAGTGGTTGGCATTAGGAAGGGCATCCAGCTGTAGAAACACTGCCAGATCAGACTGGGGCCTGGTGCAGCCTTCTGGCTTCCCAGATCCCGACCAAACCATCCAACCCATGCGAGCATGGAAAACGGACGTTAAACGATGATGATGATGATGATGTAAGTATATATGTGTGTGTGTGTATACATAAAAGCAACCAATCAGTGACACTGAAAAGCACTTATGCAGTGACATGTGAAATCACCATGTAAAAGCACCCATGCTGTGCTTTGTAAAAGTGACCATGTGGTGCCATTTAAAAGCACTTGTGTGACACCACATAAAGTGCTTGTATGGTGCCCTGTACACACTATTAAGTGACTGGCATTAGGAAGGACATCCAGCTGTGCCAAATCAGACTGGAGACTGGTGCAGCTCGTGAGCTTGCCAGTTCTAGTCACACCATCCAACCTATGCCAGCATGAACAACAGACGTTAACTGATGATGATGATGATGATGATGGTATATATGTATATTTGTCCAGTATGGGTTTGATGAATATATTATTGAAGCATTGTTTTACAATTGGACTGTTTGTTCTGAGGTTGGTATGACAACAATGTTACTGCTTGTATCTCAGCGATTTTTAGAGTAGCCCAAATTTAAACACACATACACAAGCATACACTCACACATTCGTATATACATATACATATATGAATTAATGTGTAAATATGTTTATATGCATATGCTTATATGTATGAGATCTCGACATTTCTTCAATATACAAAATAACTTTAAATGTGCATCTGTAAACCTACTTTATAGAATAACATGTTTACGATGTGGAGAAAACTACATTGGGAAAACCATAAGGTTCCTAAGACAATGCATGACTTTGTGTAGACTTCAAATTAAGCAAAAGAATACACAGAATTTAGGTCACAATGAACTGGTAGACACATGCACAAGTAAGAAACAACAAAATCTTACAATCTTCTTATGTCAATTTTCTGATGTCACATCACAACAACAACCCATCAACAAAGAAACATCCATGACCAAATACCAACCTTGTCTTAACCACTGTAAGAGAGAAAAGATTACAAACTTGTGCTATTGCGACCACTACAGATACTAAAGCATTTGTTGCCATTACTACAGCTGCTACAGCCACTAAGCCCACCCCTGCTACTATTATAAAAAATATATATTCATAGATATATAAATGTTGAAAACATGTATAGTGTCTCCTGTCCATAATTTCTCAGGCAGATATTCAAAACAAAAATCATGTAAATAATATAACCTAAATCATAATAATATTATTTTTGAATCTACGGAATTCTCTTTTACTTGTTTCCGTCATTTAACTGTGACCATGCTGGAGCACTGCCTTTAGTCGAGCAAATCGACCCCAGGACTTATTCTTTGTAAGCCTAGTACTTATTCTATCAGTCTATTTTGCCGAGACGCTAAGTTATGGGGATGTAAATATATTAGCATCAGTTGTCAAGTGATGTTGAGGTGGGGGGACAAACACACACACACACAAACATATACACACACGTACATATATGTATATATATGCATATATATATATATATATATATACATATATATGATGGGCTTCTTTCAGTTTCTGTCTACCAAATCCACTCACAAGGCTTTGGTTGGCCTGAGGCTATAGTCGAAGACACTTGCCCAAGGTGCCATGCAGTGGGACTGAACCCAGAACCATGTGGTTGGTAAGCAAGCTACTTACCACACAGCCACTCCTACGCCTATATAGATTATCAATTTATTATATAATATAATATATTTATTTATAATATAATATATTATATTTACAGTATTATTATTATTTTTATTATCAACATTATTATTATCAATAAGGCAGTGAGTTGGCAGAACCGTTAGCACACCAGGCGAAATGCTAAGTGGTATTTCATCCGTCTTTATGTTCTGAGTTCAAATTCCACCAAGGTCAACTTTGCCTTTCATCCTTTCAGGATCAATAAATTAAGTACCAGTTGCATACTGAGGTCGATCTAATCAACTGGCCCCCTCCCTAAGACTTTCAGACTTTGTACCTAGAGTATAAAAGAATATTATTATTATTATTATCAATGCTGATTTTATATTTATAAGGTATTTTCTATACAGTAATGAAACATGTGTAACATGGAATTAATAATATTCCCAAACTTCCAGTCAGTGTTTAAATATATACTTACTCTGCAAATATGATTCACCAGAACCTTCAGCTGGTATGTGTGCTGCATTTAAAATAAGATATATCCATATTCATACATTTGATTACTAAAAGTGCAGAAATGCTTCACAATGACACAACCTCGATTATAACTCCTTCTATACATTTATACATATATATAGATATGTGTGTGCATATGAATTTGCATCTATATGTATGTATATAGATATATATGTATGTATGTATATATATATATATATATATGTATGTATATATATATATATATATATATATATATATATATATATATATAATATATATATATATATATAATGTATGTATATTGGTATGCCTTATAAACGCACAAATATATATATGTATATATATGTTCATACACACGTACATATATACATGTGCATATACACATATATACAAACATACGCGCATATTTATTTATTCATTTATTTATTTATTCATCCACCCACACAAGTATTTCAGCTCAGTTTCTTTCAAATAGTTTTCACCTCATGATTTCAGACACGAGATTGTAATTCGTTACTGGTATAACTGAAAAACGTAAATGAATAAATAAATAAATAAATAAATAAATATGAATAAATACATAAATAGATAGATAAATAAATAAATAAATAATGAGTAAATAATGGTAGTGACTAATCAAATAAGCTGTTGTTGCTTCCACATGTATTTGAAGCCATTCCAGTTAGGATTAATCATTAACTGTTGAGGAAATATTCATGTAATTTCTCCATCAGATTAAATTTACTCCTTTAACTGATGCATTCTATATCCAATTGATGGAGGATAGTTTTCTCACACCTGTTAATGGATTTTATAGTTTCACCAATTGTCGTTACAGGAAATGCAGCATTCCCCCCTATTAACACATTTTTTTTCCACCAGTCACTACTTCTGTGACCAACTGAGAATAAAAGGTAGCATATTTAACATTAGGGAGGAATAAATTATATTAAGCTTAAGCTTTAGATATGAATCCTTTACTTAATTGGGGGATAAATCTATCACTTATTACTTGCATACCTCAAACTGTTTATTGGAGTAGGTGATATCTGATTGAAGCAATGTAGAGAAGCATTTATAACAAGAGCCACCTCTTCCTTCTTTTTTTTTCTGTGTCATTAACATTTGTGTGTATGATGCGAGAATTCAAAATAATAACATTAATGGGCATAAATATTTACACACACACACATATATATATGTGTATATATATATGTGTGTGTGTGTGTATATATGTATATATATATGTGTGTGTGTGTGTGTGTATATATATGTATATATATATATGTGTGTGTGTGTATGTGTATCTCTGTGTGTAGACATATACAGCTACACAGGCACACACATTTATTATCTTTGTTTCTGAGAAAATGAGCAGCAAATATTTTTTTTATTTTATACATAAGAAATGTGATAAACTGTGCCATGAAAAAATGGGTCATGAAATTTTTACTTCAAAATTATAAGGACAGAATTTTCAGTAATAATAATTTCTTTAAAGTATGTAACATTATTGCTGTCACTTAGCAGGTATGGCCATGTGATTAAGAAGTCTTGTGAGTGGATTTGGTAGACAAAAACTGAAAGAAGCCCATCATGTGTGTGTGTGTGTTTACCCCTTCCCCCACCCCCGTTTAACAACCAGTGTTGATATGTTTGCATCCCCATAACTTAGCAGTTTAGCAAAAGAGATGATCAGGCCTTAAGACAGAAATAAGTATTGGCGTCAATCCATTCAACTAAAAATAATTCTTCAAGAATGTGCCCCAGCATGGCTACAGTTTAATAAATGAAACAAGTAATAGATACAGGTGGTCCTCAAAAATTCATCTATTCAACTTCTTGAACCTTTGAAAATTTTGAAGAATACAAAATTTTGATGGACATATTTACAAGATTGCCCCCAAAATTTCCGTTTTTGTAAGAAAGGAAGTCGTGATTCAAATGAGATTTGACTGTTTTATCATCAGATAGCCAAACCATTTAGAGATTCCTCTTCAAGAATATGTAAGGCTTTTTGAATAATAGAGATTTATAATTATAGCAAAAAGCCATAAATATTTGAAATAATGGAATAGTCAATAGACATTATTTACATTATTGCCTGAATAAAATGTTGTAATCAGGCAGTGACCTGAATGATAATAATAATAATAATAACAATAACATCAAAAAATACCTTAGGAATGTGAACCCAGGTTCAAAATTTCCCCAAGTCATTTGATGGAGGCTGAAGGGTATATCAGCCAAAAGATGAGGACAAATATCCATCAAATGTAAATAATGTACATAATTCCTCATCTCTTAAATATAGAACTGAGTCAATAGACATGTGCTTAATTTCTCAGTTCCCAGAAGAAGAAAAAGGAGAATTAATCTTTGTAGGATTCAAATTCTTTACATAAAGGGATATAGCTTAACACTACTAAACCATTTTCCTTTTTCTTTGGCTAGCCATTCCACCAATTCTGTACTTATCTGTCAATTAAAACAAAAATTAATCAGTGTCATGTCATTTGAACATGAGTATAAATCAAGTTTAAGCATTGTTGTTGTGCCAGAATCTATATCTTGATTACACAAATTATTCAAATCAATATGTATATGCATCCAACTGACGTCAAATAGGATATTTTACACTTTATATGCTTATATAACGTGTGTGTGCGTGTATGTGTGTGCGCGCGTGTGTGTGCATATGTGTGTATGTATGCAAATACATATCTATATATGTATATACATAGCTATACATAAGTACGTATATGCATATCTTTATATATAAAAGTGAAGTTGTGTGTCTGTCTCCTACGATTTAGATTCCTAACTACTCTCACATTTTGCGGTGCAGTGTAACCAAAAGCGGGTATCTTATAGTCGTGATTTATATCGAGCCCTTCCGGATATTAGCGTGCGTCTACGATGAGTCTACGATTTTCAAAAAAATTTACCATCATTTTTTCCATCTTTAATGCATTTTTTGCTATTATATAAGGGAAGTAACTCTCTAAAAATGTATTATTAAATCTCAGAACGTAAAAAGCTACAGTAACACCCCCCTTTGTGGTTAGCCATATTGAGATGGCTATTATACTTTACATCTCTAAAAATGCTTATATAGTTATTTCCCTTACAAACCCGAGCAACGCCGGGCGATACTGCTAGTATATATATATATATATATATATACACACAAAGACAGATTCACATACAAACATGGGTGTTCCCCAAAAAATGCATACACTTCTTGAATGGTAATAAAGTCAGTATTTATTAAAATATATTTCATTTTGAAAATTTTATAGAATCTACAGTTAGAATTTAATTTTCCCATTCGATGGCTACTCTGTTGAGTGCCATGAGTTTTATTCCATAAACCTTATCTTTTGAGTATCCCCATAAAAAAGTTTAATGGGGTGAGGTCCACTGAATGTTTATTCATTTCAAACAATCTTTGTTGCAATGTCTGTATCTTCTACACATATTGCCAAGTACCACTTGCAAGAATCTACTCTTTGGTCCAGATCAGTTTCATTGAGAGGATGTGCTATTCTTGCAATGTAACCATTCCAAAGAGACTGCTTCAAAATGCAACACTTGATTTTGAAATTCTTATTTCCTGACTCACTTGCTGCACAGATTTTCTTGAATTCTGGCAATATGTTTCTTGCATATTCTAGCATATTCTACCTTGGTGTCCCTAGTATTCTGGAACATTTTTTGTGGACCATCTGAACAGTTCCTTCTGCATCCAATTTATCTCTAATTTGAGCAATGGCAAATCAAGATGATGGATCTGTCTAAGAAACCTTCCTGGAGTCACACACTTTGGCTGCATTTTCAAACTTCCAGAAACCATTTAAGATAAATTTCCTTTGTTTAGGACTTAGTCTGGCTTCTTTCACTTTTTTTAATTGGTTAAATTTAACATCTAAATAGAAACGAAAATTTAGCTACCAGCTGTTAACTAGTGTATGCATCTTTGGGCAGACTCTGTATATATATATATAAATATAGATAATGACAGAGAGACAGATAAATATATAAATAGATAGACAGACAGATAGATCTCTTTCCCTCACTGATACATACATATGCAGTTGTGTGTGTGTATACATACACATAACATACATATATATATATATATATATATATATATATATATACATATGTATGTATGTATACATACATACACATAACATACATATATATATATATATATATATACATATGTATGTATGTATACATACATACACATAACATACATATATATATATATATATATATATACATATGTATGTATGTATACATACATACACATAACATACATATATATATAAATATATATATATATATGTATATATATGTATGTGAAGGCGCATGGCTCAGTGGTTAGAGCGTCGAGCTTACGATCGTGAGGTTGTGAGCTCGAATCCCGGACGGGGCTGCGTGTTGTGTTCTTGAGCAAGGCACTTTATTTCACGTTGCTCCAGTTCACTCAGCTGTAGAAATGAGTTGCGACGTCACAGGTGCCAAGCTGTATCGGCCCTTGCCTTTCCCTTGGACAACATCGGTGACGTGGAGAGGGGAGGCCGGTATGCATGGGCGACTGCTGGTCTTCCATAAAACAACCTTGCCCAGACTTGTGCCTCAGAGGGTATCTCTCTAGGTGCAAACCCATGGTCAGTGCCTGACCGAAGGGGGTCTTCTATATGTATGTATATATATAAATTATTTAAATAATTTTTTAATTTTTAACTTTTATATTTTTAAATTAATTTTATGTATTGGCTTATGTTTTTCACTGTTTGATTTGCCTAATAGTGGTTTTATCTCTAATTCAATATAATATAATATAATATATTTATACTATAAAATTGGATTTAATCCTAAATCTAATTTTTCCCTGTAAGTTTGGATTCATTCCCTAATATTATTATTATATATATACATATGCATATGTATGTATATATACATATGTATGTGTATGTATGTATACATACATACACATAACATACACACACACACATATATATATATATATATATGAAGTATATTAGTATTTCCAGTGTTACTATCAAAATAAAAACCATTCAACCAACAAATGCATAATGGTGTCTTGTCTGTATCAGCTGGTTAATGAAATATGAAGTAATACAATAGAGACAGGCACACCATGAAGTAAGTTCTGAAATATCCAAAGTATACATTCTGACTCCAAGCCAATCATATTCAGCACATAATTATATTCAAAATCTGCATTGACTGAATAAATGTGGAAACAGTCTGTTTTTTCTTGAGCAATGACTTCATATCATATTACAATTGTTTGCCTTACATGACAGAACAAACTATTTAACTCTTCTTGCTTTGACTCGCCTTAATAGCTTTGCAAGGATCATAACAAGAATATTTAGCAGTTTGGGGATTTATGGTTAGTTTATATGCAATAATGTGGGATAATTATACTGATGGGGTGAAATGCCGATATGTCTAAATGTCTAAGATTAATTATCATTAATACAATTATAAGTTTTCCAATTATTAACCAAATCTGTGGATGTGTGGCATATTCTAATGTTTATCTCCGTTTGGATTCCGTCAAGTTCGACTTTGCCTTTCATTCTTTTAGAGTTGATAAAATAAATACCAGTTGAGTACTGGGGTTGATGTAATTGATTTAACCCCTCCACCGAAATTTCTGGCTTTGTGCCAAAATTTGAAACCAATATTTATATCTGCATTGTAGCAGCGAGCTGGCAGAATTGTTAGCATGCTGGGTGAAATGCTTAGCTGCATTTTCTTTGTCATTACGTTCTGAGTTCAAATACCACCGAGGTCGACTTTCATTCTTTCAGAGTCAATAAAATAAGTACCAGTTCAACTGGTCATCATAATCGACTTACCCCTGCCCTGAAATTGCTGACCGCACACCAAAATTTGAAATCAATATTCACATCTGCATTAACCCTTTAGCATTCAAACCAGCCATATTCGGCCCAAATTCTTCACTTGTTTTATGTTCAAACTGGCCAGGTTCAGCCTCTTACATCTATCCTACATTGCCATTCTAAAAGTAAACAATCATATAACTGAAATCTCAAAACTATGAGATAATGCTGAATTAATTCAAAACAATATGAATAAATAAGTGTTACGTTTGACTGAATAATCTAAATACTAAGGGGTTAAACCTCAATCATTTTGCATTCTAGTTATCATTTTTAGATATCTACCAATGATATAACTAGTAATGGTATTACTCAGTGCAGTAACTCATGTTACCACCTACCTAATGGATCTATTCTCTATCTACTTTGTATAGAATCATGAGTAAAATCTTTTGTTTGATTCTGTTTCCTTAACATTCATCTTCCATGGCTTGGATGACTTTTTCAGGATGTGATAGTCCACAGACCACACCATGCTTCGAAGCACACATTGGAACTAAATGCAGTCCTTGAACCTGTTGGATTCTGTCAAATCTTCCAATTGATGCAAGCATGGTCAACAAACATTATATATATATATGCATACATACATACATATATATATATATATATATAATATATATATATATATATATATATATATATATACATAAATCCTGATGATGGTGTCACTTTTTCTGTTAGTGTCATCTAATGTGATTGAGAGCTTATTCCTCTTGTTTTAAAATGTGCAAACTGATTGTAAACAAAGTATCATCATCATCATTTAGTGTCCATTTTCCATGCTGGCATGGATTAGACAGTTTGACTGGAGCTGGTAAGCCAGAGAGCTGGTAAGCCAGAGAGCTGGTAAGCTGGAGAGCTGGTAAACTGGAGGCTTGGTTTCTATGGCTGGATGCCCTTCCTAACACCAACAAGTCCAAGAGTGTAGTGGATGCCTTTTACATGTCACTGGCAGGGGTGCCTTTTATGTGTCGCCATCACAGGTCCCTTTTATGTGTTACCAGCACTGTCCACAACTACAATTTCACTCGGGCTGATGAGTCTTCTCAAGCACAGCAAACTGTTAAAGGTTTTGATTCCTTGTCTCATATAAACAGTGTCATTTTATTTGTAGTCTTTGCGTAAGCAATCTGGGTCCTTGACATGTCTTCATACATAAATGCTGATTGGAAACAAAGCATCACTGTTTATTCACAGAGTGTCAATTGTTTGTAGATCTTTGTAGAAGCTGTTTGTTGTTCAATAGACCCGGGTAATTATACTTTACTTGAAAACAGGTGAGGGTTGGCTTCAGAAAAGGCATCCACTCTTTGATAATTTTTCCAAAATACTGGCTTGGCTGACCCATGCAAATAAGAAAAAGTAGATATTAAAATGATGTTGGTGACGGCAACAATAATGACAACAATAATAATTAAAAGGATAATGTATAGTCATTGACTTCTCTAAGAAGCAAAATTTGGAATAGAAATTTTATTTAATACTTTATATTCTTAGACAAAAAAAAAACTATGCAATTCAATCAATAACTTCTTTTAAAATATACTCAAACAAAATAGTTCAAAGATAAACTGAAAAAGATGCTATTTAATATATGGTTTTGTCATTATTTCTAGTATGATAATAACTAAGAACAAGAGCACTCAAAGAGCACAAACCTCCGCCAAGTCAACACCAACGCCCTCTAAACGATTAGCCAAAGATGCTTTTTAAAATGAGAATATCTGAAAATAACTCGACTCTCCTCACAAACAAGAATACTTAAAATGAAACCAACCATTCTCAAAAATTAATTTAAAAAAACAGGAAAAATAATCTAGAATCCTTGTCGGTACCAGATTGATCCCAAAATCTCATCAGTTTGTACCAATCACAAGGCCAAATATCCCTGAAAGTTTCATCCAAATCCATCCAGCAGTTCTTGAGATATCTTATCCACAGACAAACAAAACAAACAAATGTGACTGAAAACAATACCTCCATCCTCGCTAAGGCGGAGGTAATAAGATAATTTACAATATATGAATATTGTAAATATAAATAAAACATATTTCATCACATAAACATGTTATCATATATATATATATTTATTTGTTTATTTAACATATTTGTTCATTTAACATATTTCTTTAATTTTTTTTCCTGTTATCACTTGGCTGTGTCAGTGAATCTAAATGTGTTTTGTATTCTTCAAATTATTCTGTGATTAATAGCTTTATGACCTACAAAACAATTTGAACTGATTCTCAAGCCATTAATTCAACACCATTACTGTTCAGTCATCTTCTTGACATGTTACAAGTGAAATTTGAAAAATAAAAATATGAGTAACTTAGAATAAGAAGTGTGTTAAAATGGAAGTTAGTACCAAATTAGAATATTTTTATTCAAATTACATGTTTTAAAATACTACTACTTCTACTACAACTACTACTACTACGACTACTACTACAACTAATAATAATAATAATAATAATGATAACAATAATAATGATAACAATAATAATAATGATAATAATAATAACAATAATAATGATAATGATAATGATAATAATAATAATAATAACAATAATAATAATAATTCTTTTTATTTTTTTATTTTTTTTATTTTATTTTTTTAGTTTTATTTTTAATAATAATAATAATAGTAATAATAATGATAACAATAATAATGATAATAATAATAATAATGATAACAATAATAATAATAATAATAATGATAATAATAATGATAACAATAATAATAATAATGATAACAATAATAATAATAATGATAACAATAATAATAATAATAATAATAATAATAATAATAAGGATAACAATAATAATAATAATGGTAATGATAATAATAATAATGATAACAATAATAATAATAATAATAATGATAATAATAATAATAATAATGATAACAATAATAATAATAATAATAATGATAATGGTAATGATAATAACAATAGTAATAATAATAATATTTTTACTAAAGACACAAGGCCTGAAAATTTGGGAGCAGGGACGAGTCAATTACATCAACTCTGATGTTTCACTGGTATTTAATTTATTGACCCCGAAAGGATAAAAGCAAAGTCAACATCAGTGGAATTTGAGCTTAGAACATAAAGATAAGGTTTTTGCCTAGCATACTAACCACTCTGCCAGGTCACCACCTTATATGTTGATGATGATGATGATGATCCTTTATACTATAGGCACAAGGCCTGAAATTTTGTGGGGAGCATACTAGTCGATTACATCAACCCCAGTGTTTCATTGGTACTTAATTTATTGACCCCGAAAGGATGAAAGGCAAAGTCGACCATGGTGGAATGATAATAAAAATAATAACAATAATGCCCAGATGCAGTACCAGGCAATGGTTCTCATGGCTCCTGGTCCTAACTGATTGGAAGTGTTATCATGTACATATTTTGTCTTGGTATGAAAGATGTGCTACAGCAAATATTCTGCTCAATACCACACATTTGTTTGTCAGTTGTTTGACCTTAACCAGTTGAGCATATCCCTTAGTGGCTGGCAATATATGCATCTCTGATCACAAGTGGGAGTAGTGTGGGAACATTATAGCCATATGTTAAGAGGAATTCTTTGGGGTTTGAATAATTCACCTCTGAAAACATGAGTGTTTTGTTCATCATCCTTAAACAAACATTATTCAGGGACTTTTTGAGCAAGATGGGCCACTCAAGATGATGAAAATTGTAACTGGTTCCCACCTGCAAGGTCATGTGCTATTTATCTTGATTGTGAGGCATGTGCATGGTGTACCCTTATCAGATGGATATTCATGATGGGTATATTGGGCTTCATATATATAAAGACGGACGAAATGCAGTGATGCACTTTTGCCCCACATGCTAACAATTCTGCCAGCTCATCACCTTTGACCAACCAATAATATTAGATTCTTGTGATTTTGTATGTATCATTAATATTTTTGTATGCCAATAAGTGCAGATTCTTGTATATTTACTTTGTTAGGCCCTCATTACATCATCTAGTACTGTGAAGTCCAAATTGAGAAAGTCAGATGATACTGAAAAATTTTTTTAAGTTGTCTCTCATACTCACCAAATATCAAAATAATATTAATCTAAGACAAGACCAAAATTGATTCACTGTTTTTCAGGCTGAACACACACTTCAATTTGATGCTGTTTTTAGATTCTAGAGTGCATTTAAAATAGATCACCATTATAAGTGTTCAGACCAAGTCCTAAATACCCTCTCTTTTCACCTTTCTTTTCTTACTGAACCATAAATAGTGATTTCCTCTAGTCATGCCTGTCTGGAAGAATCATAAACATCATGGGTTATCTTGCATTTTTCTTTTATCTCTTTGAGTCATTGGACACTGGCCATGCTGGATCGCTGCCCTGAAGGGTTTAGTCAAACAAACTAAGTCCAGTGCATATTATTTTTAAAGTTTGGTACAACACTGGCTGTCAAACAATGTGAGGAGCTAAATGCAGACACAAAGACACACACACATACACACACACATATATATATATAGGGCTTACGCAGTTTTTGTCTACCGTAAATCCTCAAGTATAATCCACATTTTTCCCAAAAATTTAAAGGTCAAAACCCCTAGTGCGTACTGTACACGAGGTTAAAAATGAAAAATATTTTCTAAGCAATGTCTGAATCTCTATTTGCTTTCCGGCAATATTTATTCAGACACATTTTGTGATGTCGGGCATGTAAAAACCTTAAGCTAATCTTGAAAGCAATGAAGTCATAAAAGAATCATCCATAACTTGCAGTAAGCAACATTTATTAAAATAAAAGTATTCAGAACACAGAATAACATGTAACAAAAACAATTTGCAAACACATTTACATTCCCATATAACAGTTAAGAACATAACCCTTATTGTATTATGCATGCACTGAAGTGTTTGTTTGACTATGTGCTGCTGGCTTAATTTCGCATGACTCAAGTTAGAGAAGTGCATATTATACACAAGGTTTAGGTTTTTCAGAGGTACAGCCCCCTAAAAATCCCCTGTGTATTATACTCAAGGGCGGACTATACTTGGAGATTTAAGGTACTAAATTCATTAACAATAGTCCTCCCAGGACTATAGTAGAAGACACTTGCCCAAGGTACCATACAATAGAACTGAACCTAGAACCTTGTAGTTGTGAAACAAATTTCTTAACAACACACCCATGCCTGCACCTATAATTATGGTTAATTTATTAAAATATTAAAATATACAATTCTTGATTAGGCTTACACCACATAATAATAGCTGATTAAGTATGTCTGCTGATCACATTATCATGTTCAATCTATTACTGCTAAATTGCGCTTCAAGACATAGAACAAATCTCAGCTGGTTTCAGAAAGCAAGTTCCACCATACATTTGTGGCTTTAAGGTTTGCAATAGAAATTATACCCAATTGTAAATATTAATCTATTTCAGTCATATATCATTGCAAGAATTTTCAAAACACATTTCACCCATGAATTCATAGGAAAAATGGATGTAAACAAAGTAAGCTGAAATAAATTACATTTTGGTTTGTCATATCTATTGTATGTATAATCAATACTGTTAATAGAAAGTATTGTTACAATATAATTATAACATACAATATCTATTCTATTCAATATTGTAAAAGAAACACACACATACTCACACATATGCATACATACATACATACATACATACATACATACATACATACATACATGCACTACAGAGTATATTATTCTTTAAATACAATAAATGAAATTATTATAATAGGCAATAACTTTGCAATATTGTTTTGTAGAATAGATTATTTAAGAACAATGTAACATATAATAGAAAAAGAAACAAATCATTTTGTTTTATGAAATATTTAATATCAGTGAAGGATAAGTGATGCAAAATAATTTTTGGTCCAAAAATTGGCATTATATGTAGATGATAAGTCAATTAACAGAGAACTAAACATGGGTTACAAACAGAGGTAATTATTTATTTAAACATCACACTTAATATTCTCAACAAAAGAGAAAAATTACTTTTAATTGCTGATTACTAAAAATTATTCTCTCCAAGTCCCTTGTCTAATTGAAACCAGCCAAAATGCAATATCATTTTAGATATTTGAAAAACAGAGTGATAATTGAAAAGAAATTATCTTACAACTTAATTTGAATAATTTCTATTCAATTCAATTGTTATTCTTTGGAGAATTAACTTTGTTTTCATTTAATTTTGGCTATCCATGTAGTAAAATGTAATCAACTGCAAAACAATTCCTTATGGAATACAACAAGATAGCTTCTGTATTAATGGTTTCTTGATTCCTGTTCTTATTTATAATAGTAGCTGAAATTTGTATTATATTTATTTATGGATATCTATATCAATATTTTATCTGATTTTCTTTGCGGTGTCAAACGAAAAGTTCATTTTGTTTCTGAAATATTTGAGAGGGAGAAAATAATTGTTTTAAGGCTAGTGTACCAAGCCATTTCCTTTGTATGTTTGAAAGTACACAGCTGGGTTGTATAGTGCACATGTTAAAAATAAATGATTCTGTGAAACAGTAAAATATGGACAGTAAAACTTGAAGTCTAAAATGTTAGAATAATTGAAATACCAGCTTTCTGAGTGGATTTTAACCATACAGCCATATCTGTGCATATCCATGCCAATACCTAGGAATGGTCACAACTGTAATTTAAGCAGTCATTAAAATATAGAAGGTTAAAATCAATACAAGACTTAAACCTCTCATGCTGTATCCCTGCTATTGCAGGAATATGTTGTATATCACCTGTGCTGGATTCTCAGTGAAGTAGTAATGAACAACACTAGCAGAGAAAGAAGATGCAGATGATTTTATCCATTAGCTTGCCCATAAGCATTTGGTGAAGGCACATGGTTCAGTGGTTAGAGTGTCAGGCTCGCAATCATGAGGTAGTGATTTCAATTCCTGGACCAGGTTGTGTGTTGTATTCTTGAGCAAGATACTTCATTTTATGTCGTTTCAATTCACTCAGCTGTAGAAATTAATTGCGACTGGTGCCAAGCTGAATCAGCTTTTGCTTTATCCTTGGATAATGTTGGTGGTCTGGAGAAGGGAGGCTGGTATGCATGGGCAAACTGCTGGTCTTCTATAAACAACATTACCTGGACTTGTGCCTTGGAGGGGAACTTTCTAGGTGCAATCCCATGGTCATTCATGACAGAAAGGGGTCTTTACATTCACTAATCATTATTCTTGAGCTATATATGCAACTATTTTTTTTGTTTGTTTTTGCTTAGGAGCCCAGGTGGAGGGTAAAGTTAGACACAGGGACTCGGATCTGAGAGGGTTAAAGAAGAACTGGTGTCACTGTGTTCACGTAGAAAGACCCCAATATGTGATGTTCCTGCATGACCATAGTCCAGGGAGTGAAATAAGTTAAAGAAAGCATAAAAGAACAATTTAAAGCATGTTAAATAATGTATAAATTTTACTTTCTCTCATAGGAATAATGTCTGGCATGTAGAGCTGTCAATTGAAGCTATTGCTATCTCTAAGTTTGTCATTGATATACACACACCCATATAGTCACACACATACACACACATGCACACACACATGCGCATACATACGTCTACATGCACAGACAAATCACACTATCACAAAAGTACCTAAATGTATCCTAACCATCTTGAAGGCATCATACATCATTCGATTTTAATAAGAATGAATGGCCTATTGTCTGATGAGTGGCAACTTGAAAGAAAAACTGCTTGAAGAAAGACAAGTTTCAGAACCAGTGTGTGACAGAACGCTGAGATAGAATTGAGAATCAGGCGATATACTAAGCAATTCACAATAAAAGAAATGTCATTCAGACTTAATATGAAATACCAGTGTTTTCTGTCAATATGCTATATTTGCAATACATCTGGAGAAGTTCTTTGTATAACCCTTGAAAGATTGGCTCTCTCTCTTTCTCCCTTCTCTCTCTATTTCTTCTTCTCTCTCCCCTCTCTCTCTCACACACACACATACACATACACAGATGCACATACACACAACTGATTAAAAAAAATACTTGTGGCTTGTCAGCCAGCTACTTCTCAACACACCATGTCTAAATACAAGATGAGATGGTCGTGGATGGAATCCCTTTGATAATAATAGGTCTGCTCAATCACAACTGACTAAGAACTACATAAGCAACAACACGTGTGTGCGCACACACACACACACACACACATCTACATATGGTAGGTCCTTTGTCAGTTTTAAACATGAGAGTTAAATTGTTCAATCAACAGGTCTTAGGTCTTCCTACACATTGAATTAACATATAAATGGCTGTCTATTTCACAAGTATATGTACCCTTAATGCAGTTCTTATGCTAAATCAACAGGTAACCTTCTGCACAGTCTCAGTTCACGTAATTGTACTTACGAGGTTTTGATAACAGACATTACCCTAGATTCCTCGGAGTAGCATCATAACCTGAACTTCATCATTCAGATACAGACTTCTTTTAGATTCACAAGCAGTTCCAAGATACATCTTGCCGTGGGATGTATCATCAGTGATATTTCTGGAGTCACAAGGGATTTCAGGGCTTCCAGCATCAGGCTTTCACCCTACCTGTTCCAGTTGCCCCAGCTGGGGGTTAATCAAACCCTGGATTGCATCCTAGTAGCAGCAGACAACCAGCCTGCTTTCTTTATCCAAAGATGCCTGGTGGCCTTCCCTGTTGTTTTTGTTCATTCTAGAGCCATGCCTGGCTCATAAGGGCCGGTTTCCCAGTTTTCTTGGCATATAGGTACCCCACCTGGACGGGACGCCAGTCTGTCAGAAGTGAGCTTCTAGATGCAGGAGAAAAGAGTGAGAGAAAGTTGTGGTTAAAGAGTCAGCAGAAGTTCACCATTACCTTCAGCCGGAGCCATGTGGAGTTTAGGTGTTTCGCTCATAAACACACACATCGCCCGGTCTGAGATTCAAACCTGCAATCCCTCGACCGCGAGTCCAATGCTGTAACTACTAGGCCATGTGCCCCCACTGGTGGCCTTCCCTGCAGCTTCAGTAATGGAATTTATCATGTTCCTCTCTTTGCTACACCAATAACTCCAAGCCTAGTCTGAGCCTTGCAGAATGAATGCCCCACGAAACTTGGACAACCCAGAAAAATAAAATATACTCTGTCTTCTAAGGAGCAGCATATTCATGCTGCAAAGAATATCAATCGCATTATGTTTCCATGCAACAGTAGGTAATTCCAGAATAAACTGATGGTTAGCATCATATTGTAATTGGGAATATCAACATGAAGAATTCCTTTGTATAGTCCCAGGTCAGACATGATCAGGTAGACATAACAATCAAAGTGATTTTCAGCCATAACCACCTCTCTTTTTCTCTCTGTAGTATCATTCCAAAAGTACATTATCTGGTTTTAGTGTCTCTTTCCTTTATTTGAGATTGTTTGGGTTAATTTCAGTGAGATTTATTGAGGTTGCTGATTCCAGCAGGTCAACAAGTAACCACGCATAGCTTCCATCATGATGTATGATTTGCTTTGTGTTATTTCTATAATGGCTGCAGAGTTAAGTTACATTGTATTCCTGAACGAAACTGACTGTTTCTTTCTCATGTATGATTCCTCCCTATATGATTTTATACAGTGGTAGTGAAGTTAAAATACACTGCATTACCAGCAGTACTCAGACTTGCCAGGATTTTGTTGAATAACAAAACTAACTACAATCACATGTATGTACTTTGAATCAATTATTTTTAAAGATACATGCAATCTGCAGTTGTTTGGGAACATTGATTCTCTCAAAAAGTTTGCATCCAATTCATTGATGAGAAGATGGTTCGAGGTGAGCTTTATAAAAACATACACACACAAAAAGATTTTAAACCAAAGATATAACTTTACTCTTACATTTTTTTTTCTTTTCTAATTAAACATACATTTTTTTTTTAAATACTATATCAATACGATTCTAAGTAACATAATTACTCTAAATGAACTATTTTTCTAATGAATAGCTGTTTGTAATGTTTACTGTAGTAGTTGGGAATATACAATTGACGTAGTTTTTCAGCTTGAAGATAAAAGCAAATTTCTGGAACATTCCAGCCCCTATACAAAACTTCATCTATATAGATGCAAAACAGTGGCCTAAAACTTAGAGTATACATACATCAACTTCTTCTATCCAAGGATTCTTTTTAACCCAGTATTCTTCATGCTATTATTTATAGCTTTATCTGCCTTGAGTTCCATCATTAAAAAGATTTATTATATAACTCTTGACATTTCTAAAAAAATGCTTGTAATGTAAACAACGCTTTTACATATTAAGATAAGAGAAGAAAAATGATTGCTTTAAGCCCTGTTATAGAGATGCCATTCCAATATTTGTGTGTTATTTATATTGTCTGTATTAATTTAAAATATACTGCATAAATGAGACATAACTGCATGTTTATTTCAAATGATAATTTTACCTGTTCTGTTCTGTCCTAATATATGCTTCTGTATGTGATTTTTATATTGACTCTGTTACTGAATAAATAATGTTTTTCACATGTGTCTAACAGAACAATGATGAGTACTTGTTTTAAATCCTGTTAGAGAGCTTATTACGAAGCATATTCAAGAGAAAATACATAAATTCCACTTAATATGTAATCTTCAGAGCAAACTAACCTGACCCCATGTCATAGGTGCATTTCCTTGCGTTACCTAATTTCATTAAAAAAAAATAGATATATAAACATACATGTATACATGCACTCCTAGCCATTTAAAAGCATGCAAATTTGGAGACACATCTTAACTCATGCTCTCAGTGAATGAAAATGTGAACATAAGCTAGCATAAAAGATAGTTTGATATATTGGGATCACTGCCTTATAGCATCCTTTCATCCATTTTTGATAAACTTTTATTAATAACATTCTGCTGCGTTAGGTGTTGTGTCAACTATTAGAGGGATTCAAATAGAAACTGCAAATTGAATATGTCCTATGGTTTACTGCAGCTTTACTGCAACCCAGAGAAGTAATTATCTGATCCCCAGCTCCATCCAGTTTCAGTGTCCTCCACCTACGCATGCATTCATATACATAAAGCTCTCTTTATTTCTCTTTCTCTTATATTCACTTACACACAATTATGGGTGCTAAAACGTATGCGTTCTCTCTTTCTTGATCTCTCTTTCTGTTTCTCCTCTCATTCCCACATATGTGCAGTTGTGGTGGTATTGGAGAATGATTGCTTTCCATTGCCTGTCCTTCAGCATGGCTGTGTGGTTAAGAATTGTATTTCATGTTCCATTCTGTTGTGTAGAACCTTAAGCAGTTTCTTTATACTATAACCTTCAGCTGACCTATACTTTGTGGGTGAAGAGTATGCTTATTTGTCTACCATCTTTACTCATTCTTTTTATCCACCTCAACTATTTTTTATTCTTTCTATTTTTCTCTTTACCTTTTCTTAATTTTTTTTTTTTTTTTTGATAAAGGACTGCCATCCGAAACATCAAGACGCTTACCTTTGTTTTAAAACTAATACGACATTTGTTATAACTTATCTCTCCAGTATCCTCTTCTTTTTGTGCTTATAGTCTAGTGTGTGTGGGGGAGGGGGAGGAACTATTTGTTCCTACATGTATTCACATTAACAATATTTGAGCAGTTTGGGAGTTTTGCTGGTTTTGTGTGAAGATAAATGGAATAAAAATATGTTTGTAGAATTCTATCTCAAAGAGTACCATCAAACCTATGCCAGCATGGGAAAAGTTGGACATTGAACTTTGATGATGATGAATACACATACACATGTATATATATTGGATCATCCCATAAATAATGTTTTTTTATACTTCTTTTATTTTTCAAAATTCAGATAAACAAAGTTCTTTTTTAATTTAAAATATACTCTCCTTCATTTTCTAAAATGCTCTTCCATCTATCTGGTAGACTTGCAAGGCTGCTCTTCCAAAATTCACTTGCCCGTGATGAAAAATATTCCTCTAGTACTGTTCTGACCTCATCTACAGAATTCATATATTTTTCCGTCCAAATGATTTTGAAAACTGCGGAATGAATGATAATCAGATGGGGTAATGTCCAGTGAACATGGTGGGTGGAGCACTTTTTTCCATTCAAACTGTTCAACCTTTGGAATGTCATCTTCACTGTATGTGGCTGAGCATTATCCTGAACACATTTTGCCTTGAAACCAAAGATGGTCGTTTTTCTTCTAGTGCTGACTTAAGCTGCTCAAACTGCTCACAGTAGATCCATTTGTTATCGTTTGGTTTGGGTTTAAAAGTTCAAAGTGGACTAAACCTTTCATATCCCATCAAACAGATAACAACACCTTATGTGGGTGAAGACTTTTCCTAGCCTGGGGTGCTGGTGTTTCTCCTTTCTCTACACACTGTTTTAGGTTTTTGACATTTTTATAGAGAAGTCTTTCTTGTCACCAGTCACTATTCAGTCCAAAAAAGGTTCATTCATGAAACGTGACTGCAAAGAAGACCACACATTCACTCTCTGAGCATGATTAGACTCGAAAAGTTTGTGAGGAACCCATTGACCCAAATTGCTAATTTTTCCGATGGCACACAGGCATTGATGAATATTCGAATGACCAAATCCAAGCTTCTCTGCTAGTTCCTTAACAGTTGTGATGGGATGGGATTTTATTCCTCTAGGGTTTGCAGGACATCCTTGTCAAGTTCTACAGATCTTCCAGGATAAGGCTCATCTTCTAAACTGTAGTTTCCACCTCAGAATTTCTGGAACTACTGTTGACACTGGCTTACGCTTATCGTCTGATCCCCATATACTGCATTAACATTCCTCACACTTTATTGCCTTTATTGAACTCATAAAGCATAATATGCCAAATATGTTCCTTTGTCACTTCCATTATGGCTTTGAAAAAATAACTTTTAAAATCGAACTGCACTTTCCAAAACTTGCACTAAGAATAAGTACAGAGTAAAATTACCACCTGCTTTTATAGCAAGTTGTTGCAGGTAGTTCACCCTGTCTCCCTCCGACTTTTAGTTCATGCAATTGAAAAAAACTGCATTATTTGTGAGATGATCCAAAATGTGTGTGTGTGGGGAGGGGGTGTATATGTGTGTGTGTATTTAGGGACAGGTGTGCTTAGATTTACAAATGAGAGAAAAAATACTACTCAATCAGTTACATCAAGGAAGCTGAGATGACCTTATTAACTTACTTTTGATCTTATCCATATGTACCTTTTCTCGGATTCACCAATCCACTTGTATTTATTTCCCTCTAGCACTTGCATTTACCATTTTCCCTTCTGATGAGACTATTTGGCAGTTTTAGCTTGAAGACAGTCACTTATGATGCTTTATGCAAGTTGTTAATATTTCTGCTTATTTGCTGTGTATAATTTTTGCTTCATTATGTAATTATGTACTTTTTTATTCGCTTAATATGGATCATACTATCAACCAGTTACCAAATCCTCGAAACAGCTGTATAGGATAATTTATATATTTATCTTGTAATTTGCATACGTATATATAATATCTCATAGAAATGAAGTACTGTCACCTAAAATTATTTGTCCTTCTTATGCTTATTACTCACTTGAGCTATATATTTCTTTTAACTCTTCTCCTGCTGGACTATTGTACTCTGATTGAGAAGCTGGAGTTCAATAATCTGAACAGTCTGGGCACTAATTTGATACATTTCTATTTTCTACTTGTACTAACCTCTTCTCACCCACTACATAAACACATATATGTAATTTCTTATATATAAAATATATAATATTGTATATTGTATTTAAAATCTTATGCATATATATATAATATACTATATACAAATATAGTATATATATATGTATATGCATGTATATATATATATGTGTATATATATGTATGTATATATGTATATATATATATATATATATATATATATACATATATATAATATACTATATACAAATATAGTATATATGTATATGTATATATGTATATTTATATATGTGTATATATATGTATGTATATATGTATATGTGTGTGTATGTGTATATATATCATCATCATCATCATCATCATCGTTTAACGTCCGCTTTCCATGCTAGCATGGGTTGGACGGTTCAACTGGGGTCTGGGAAGCCCGAAGGCTGCACCAGGCCAGTCAGATGTGGCAGTGTTTCTACAGCTGGATGCCCTTCCTAACGCCAACCACTCCGAGAGTGTAGTGGGTGATTTTATGTGCCACCGACACAGGTGCCAGACGAGGCTGGCAGACGGCCACGCTCAGATGGTGTTTTTTATGTGCCACCGACACAGGTGCCAGACGAGGCTGGCTGACGGCCACGCTCGGATGGTGTTTTCTTATGTGTCACCGACACAGGTGCCAGACGAGGCTGGCGGACGGCCACGCTCGGATGGTGTTTGTTACGTGCCCTCAGCACGGAGGCCAATCATTGCGGTACTGGCTACGGTCACGTTCGGATGGTTTTCTTATGTGCCACCGGCACTGGTACCACAAGGATACAAATTCCATTGATGTTCATCTATTTTGATTTGGTTCGATTTGATTTGATTTGATTCGATACGATTCTCACTTGCCTCAACAGGTCTTCACAAGTGTC
This sequence comes from Octopus sinensis, assembly GCF_006345805.1. Taxonomy (NCBI): domain Eukaryota; kingdom Metazoa; phylum Mollusca; class Cephalopoda; order Octopoda; family Octopodidae; genus Octopus; species Octopus sinensis. Next base: position 37,379,497 of record NC_043002.1, on the reverse strand, counting down.
ACAAGAAGGAAGGTATGCACAGGTGGACTGACTACGTCCCAGGTAGGAGCCACGGATTATGGCTTCACTAGTCTTGCCGGGTCTTCTCACGCACAGCATACTTCCATAGGTCTCGGTCTCTAGTCATTTCCATGGTGAGACCTAACGTCCGAAGGTCGTGCTTCACCACCTCGTCCCAGGTTTTCCTGGGTCTACCTCTTCCATGGGTTCCCTCAACTGCTAGGGATTGGCACTTTCTCACACACCTATCTTCATCCATTCTCGCCACATGACCATACCAGCGCAATCGTCTCTCTTGCACACAACAACTGATGCTTCTTAGGTACAGCATTTCTCTCAAGGTACTAACGCTCTGTCGAGTAAGTACACTGACATTACACATCCATCGGAGCATATATATATATATCTTAGCTTCAGAAAGATATATTTCCTTCTTTCTCTCTTGCTTCTTCCCACTCTTTCTCATGCACACACTATCTTTTGTGCATATGCACTTACATTCACACACACACATAATCTTTCAAAACCTTTAAGGTGTGTGTGTGTGCATGTGTGTGTGTGTGCACAAGAGTATCACTTTCAATTTTACGAAACTAAGTTAACATAGTTACAGATGATCCATTTAAATCATTTCCGCACACTACAAACAGTATTATTTCTCATTTCCATACAAATAACAAGAGAGCAGAAGATCTGACCATTCCCAGAAATGAAAAATCTCACTTGTCAGACAATAACAATCAAGAGAAACAACTGTCTCTATTCTGGCATTTGACATCTCAGCAACTCAGCGGTAGCAACATTGCCAACCATATTATATTGTTAATAGATAAGGACTGCTGTTGAAATCTGTGTAGCATCACCTCCAGGACACCCTTGAAAATTATACTTTTTCCTTCCTTCCTGCCTTCCTTGTTCCCTCCCCCCCGTCTCATCAGGTTTGTTTATTTTCTTTAGTGTTTTATTTACACCATCACTGACCAACACGCGTTTCATATGGTGATTTCAAAATATCAATAACCTTTCAACTTTCTCTCCCTCTTTCTCCTCTTCTTCTTCTCCTTCTTCTCTTCCTCTGCCCTCAGCCACACAACTCCAAACATATTGATAGAATATCGAATGCGATTGGTTCGTTTTCATACTGTTTGCACAGAAGGGTATTGATTTGTGTGTATACGTGTGTGTGTGTGTACTCACATATATATGTATGTATGTGTGTGTGTGTCATGCATGCCAGCATGCCAATGATGATGATGGGATATATATATATATATATATGTACATATACATATATATATGTACACACATATATATATATATATATATATACACACATATATATATATATATATATATACACATATATATATATATATATATATACATATATATATATATATATATATATATATATATATATATATATATCAGTATGCATATTTATAAATGCACTTATGCTACATCTGTCTATCAGCCTACCTACATATATACTATTTATCTATCAATGTCTTTCTCTCTCTCTCTCTCTCTCTCTCTCTCTCTCTCTCATTTGTTTTCCTTCTTTTATTCATTCTCCTTTTCTCTTGATGCATAAATTTACTCATCTCTTCAAACACACACACACACGCTTAACAAACCTCTCAACACATACCCATACACACCCATACACACCACCCCTACACAGCATTTCCAAAGATTTTTTTTTTTTTGTCTCATTCATCTGAGTTAATATGAATTTTGGCTCCCTGCCAACTGTTTATCATCGAATAAGCAACTTTGTGTTTTAGGTAAAAAAAAGACAAAAAAGAAAATGCCTGGGATCAAACCTAAGACATCTGAATAAAAATATCTTAAGCAATTTCATTCATTGAAACCTCTGGAAAGAGTCCATAAGATTATTTTTGCTGTCTTTCTTTCTTATTTATCTATCTATCTTCTGTCTAATTCCAAACCGAGTCTATTTCTTTCCAAGCAGAATCCAAAATGTGTGATGAAGACACTGTAACAATCGGTATCTTATATCTTTATCTGCAGGTCAAGATCTTACAAGAAATTTTTGATGAACATGATTGCCTGGAGTTTGCCAAATTCACTATTCTCAGTCTGTGTGCGCGTGTGTATATATATGTGTGTGTGTGATCTTTTGAGCTGTATGTGCAGAGAGAGAAGAGAGAAAGAAGGATAGAAAATGAAATGTCAGTTGTTGTACCTATAGAAAGTTACAGCTAGCTACATCAATTTATTCTCGATTTACAAAATTTCAATCAGGTAACCTTCATTCATCATGGACATACAATACTGCTCACTCGCATATACACATGTATGCATAGGCACATACATCTGTCTATCTGCCTCACTCCTTATTTCTTTATCTATCTATCATAATTATGTATAAATATATATTTCATTCTTGTATTTGGTATGTAAGATTTTTGAAGTGAACTCATGTTGAAACCGATTTATTGGCATAATGACCCTCCCAAGATACAACATATATATATATATTATCAATGATAATAAAGGGTAAAATGAATTAATTAATTAGTAATTAATAATTCTACCAAGTAGTGTTCAGTATGTTAAAAGGACCATTTATGGTAAACTTAAACATATATATATATATATATATATATATATATATATATACACATATATTAATTGTGACTGGCAGTACAGGCTAGCACCTATATTGCTAGAAATAAGAACTAAAAGCCCTTATAGCCATAGGAAGCACAAGTCTATGCACTGTGCATAGACTTGTGCTTCTTGCAGCAACTGAACTTTTCTTTTTTGTCATTAAACTGTGGCCATGCTGGGGTACTGCTTTGAAGAATTTTGGTTGAATGAATGAACCCCAATATTTATTACATTTTGTAAAGCCTGGTGCTTATTTTATAGCTCTCGTTTGCTGAACTGCTAAGTTACAGGGATGTATACACACCAACTCCAGTTGTCAACTGGTGGTGGGGGACAAACAGACACACACACACACATGCACACACACAATATGAATGGCTTCATTCAGTCTACCAAATCACAAGGCTTTGGTCAGCCTGAGGTGTATAATAGAAGACACCCAATTTGTCACACAGTGGAGCTGAATCCAGAGCCATGCAGGGCAAGCCTATGCCTATATATATATAAATATATATATATGTATCGCGTGATCACATGATCGATCAGGCTATCAGATGTTGCTACACATCGCTGGTCACAATGCGCTTCGCATTGTTTTTAGCTTTCAAATGATGCTACCCTGCTGGCTAAGCAAGCAGGCCTACAGAAGAGACAGTGAGAGAAAGTTGTGGCGAAAGGGTACAGCAGGAATTGCCAACACCCCCTGTCAGAGCCTTGTGAAGCTTTAGGTGTTTTCGCTCAATAAACACTCACAACGCCCGGTCTGGGAATCGAAACCGCAATCCTATGACCGCAAGTCCGCTGGCCTTACCACTGGGCCATTGCGCCTCCACACATATGTATATATATACATTCATATATAAAATTATTTGTAGGGTTCATTTGGATCGAGGTATTATAATATTAAGGACACCAAGTAAGGTTCAAGATGAGCATATTTAAGTATATACCATATGTAGACACACCCAAATATATCCATGTATTTACAGACATGTCCAAACAATTACATATACATGTGCATAAGATTTATCAATATACACATACATATAAATATACATGTATATGAAATTATATATCCATGCACACCAACATGAAGTTTTGTGACTCACTGGGAGTTCCAGATCCAATGTTGAGAAAGTTCCAGGTGAAATGTTATATATATGTATGATAGATCGCTAGCCACTACACATTCTTTATTTTCTCTTTTTGTTTCTTTCTGTGGAAGAGCGTAGGCTCGAAATGTTAAACACGTTTTCAGCTCCTGAGCGTTATACTAATACATCTGCTTGCTGTTTACACCACCTGTCTTCGTCTTTTGTATTTTTTGTAAATTCACCCTATATATATATATATATATATACACACACACACTACACTTACGGAGTGGTTGGCATTAGGAAGGGCATCCAGCTGTAGAAACACTGCCAGATCAGACTGGGCCTGGTGCAACCTTCTGGCTTCCCAGACCCCAGTTGAACCGTCCAACCCATGCTAGCATGGAAAGCGGACATTAAACGACGATGATGATGATGATGGATGCATGCATGGACAGACAGGCAGACAGATGGACAGATACATAGATTCACACATATATATACATACATACATATATACATATAATACATACATATGTGTGTGTGTGTATATATATATATATATATATACTTCTATTATTGAAAGCAATGGTAACAAATTATTAATGTAAATCTGTACAATATGGCCTTATTAATTCTTTTATCATGAGAACAGGACATGCTCCCTGTGTAAGTGAACTAGACAGTGCCACCTCATCCAGTCAAACTTGCTTATATTTGACTATTTATATTATGCCAGACTCTTGTATAAATATAAATTATTAAGCATAAAATATAATGCAAGAAATTCCAACTATATTTCGGCTAATGGTTACTTTTTTATGCTAAACAGACACAATTCCCAAAGCAATTTCTGTTGTCATTTTTTTGCATGCCATGTCACTACATAAAGGTTTCCCTTGTATTCATTTATTCTTTTACTTGTTTCATTCATTTGACTGCAGCCATGCTGGAGCAGTGCCTTGAATGGTTTTAGTCAAATAAACCAAGCCCAGAACTTATATTTTCAAAGCCTAGTACTCATTATATCAGTCATATAAACACACTGACACTGGTTGTTAACCGGTGATGGAGGGATAAACACAGACAAAAGAGCACATGTACACACACACACACACACATGTGTGTGTGTGTGTATATATATATACACTATTGAACCTTTGGAGGGGCATTATGCCAGTACCAATATACATACGCACTGGTTCAGTCCTTTATTGTTAGTTAATGGGTTAGTTACTCTGTTAACCAATTTACTGATCAGCTGTTTTTTACTAGTTTTTCAAACTCATATATTAAACACTTTAGTCAAACAGTTAATTGCCCAAATGTTCAGTTTTGTTAGTGTTGTCATTTCTTTTTTTTGTCAAATAATTATTTCATCGCAAACCAAATACAAATACGAACTATATATATTGTGACGCCCTTCAATCATGAATGACCATGGGATTGCACCTAGAAAGTTACCCTCCGAGGCACAAGTTTGGGCAAGGTTGTTTATGGAAGACCAACAGTCACCCATGCATACCAGCCTCCCCTTTCCAAGGGAAACGCAAAGGCCAATACAGCTTGGCACCAGTGACCTCACAGCTCATTTATTAACGTGCAAGTGACTGAGCACAAAATCTGTTAGATTCTCTTCAACGTTTTGTCCATGAACAGGTCGTGGTCTCAAAGCAATGAATTAAATTTAAATGTTGAAGTGAATCTAACGGATTTTGTGTGTTTCTTAAATGGCTTATAAACACCTTCCATGCTGCAATTGTTTATGTATATATAGTATGGAAAGTAGACATTAAATGATGATGATGATGATGATATGTGTGTGTGTATACACACATGATAAGCCATCTACTATATCCACCCACAAAGCCTTAGTTTGCCCAAGTCTATAGCAAGAGACCCTTACTCAAAGTGCCATGCAGTGCAATAGTACCCAAAACCATGTGACTGCAAATCAAATCTGTTATCACACAGCCAAACTGGTTCCATATGAAGAAAGTTTATAATAAGGAAAGAAAAATACAAGATGCAACAAAATATAAAAGGGAATGTCTAATACAAGAAAATAAAAAGTTAGACACATAGGTTTAATCAGAATTTCAAAGGGAAGTGATTCTTATTTATCTAATGGGTCCACCATTAATGCTCTAATTTGTAAAACAATCAGAGTTGAAAGAAATGCTAGATAATAATTATGTAACTGTTGAATAGATTTCGTCCAAATCAATCAAATCTCAAAATTTCTGCAAGCAATAGAAACATTAACGTTTCATTGTTCTCTAATGGTTAGCACATTTGCTCAGTAACAGCAGGTAATTTGGTTCATTTCTCATTGAGAGAACCAAAGCACTTCAATATTTAACTGTATTTTCTTTTTTTCAAATGTATACTTGATATTCAAAGGAGAGTCTGTGCAAAGTTGTTAAGTTTGATTGCTGTGGAAAAACAAAGTAGAGAAAGATGAAAGTGTTATTATCCTGGCTGTAAGACAGTGAGTAGTCTATCTTCATCAGTCTCTGATTTGGCAATCTCAGTACTAGAGCCCTAATTTGCATGTATTCTAGTAAATCTGTGCACACAATACATGTGTATGTGTGTGTGTGTGTGTGTGTGTATGTGAATATATGTTAAGACTGGTAAAAATATAATGAATACCTCTAATTTGATAAAGGTAGGGTGAATATCATTGTTGAAGGCAGTGGTACTGTTAAGTTTAATCCAAATATGTGTGTGCGTGTGTGTGTGCATGCGTGTGTGTGTGCATGCACACGTGTGTGTGTAAGCTTCTTTATCCAATTAAGCTTTCAATCCAATGCTAAAATTGTTGGAGAAAATAACTTCTTTGATTATTGCTTATTTCTATATCCATAAAACTAATCAATTTTATCTACACTTGACATATTCAAAATAATGGTACAACTTGTGTGAAGACTAATAAATAACCAATAATTGAGTTATATTGCAAAATATAAATGAAATTAATAGTCTTACTACCCTGTGTACATTGCTCAATTATCAATATAAATTGAATTAATGGAGATACTATTAATATTATTATTATTATTATTATTATTATTATTATTATTATTATATTATTATTATCATTATTATTAAGATGGCAAGTTGGCCGAATCATTACCATGCTGGACAAAATGCTTAGCAACATTTTGTCCATCTTTATGCTTTGCATTCAAATTCTGTACCAGTTAAACACTGGGGTCTTTATAATCGACTTACTTCTCCCTCTGAAATTGCTGGCCTTGTACCAAAATTTGAAACCATTATTGTTGTTGTTGTTGTTATTCTGAAAGACTCTCGGATAGTTCTTAATTACCGGTTATTCTTTACTTGAAAGCAGGCAAAAACAAATCATCAAAGGTTTCAAGTAGTACCTTCTCCTGTGACTCAAAGAGACAATACTCTCCTTAGAATGCAAGCTGTATCCAACAAGGCTGTCTTCTGTATCACCTCGAGCCTGAGAGTAGCTCCAATATTCTTAATAAGTTTTTCAAAGCTCTTGGAAACTGCTCCTAATGCTCCAATTACCACCGGTATTACCATTACTTTCCTCATGCCCCATTACTTACTAATCTTGTCCTACAGTGGCTGGTATTTCTCAATCTTTTCTGTTTCCTTACAATTATTATTATTAGTAGTAGTAGTAGTAGTAGTAGTAGTAATATTAAGGCGGTGAGCTGTCAGAATTGTTAGCACACCAGGCAAAAATGCTTAGCAACATTTTGTCTATCTTTACGCTCTGAGTTTAAATTCTGTTGGGGTCAACTTTGCCGTTCATCCTTTCAAGATCGATAAATTAAAGACAAGTAAAATACTGGGGTCACTGTGATCAACTAGTCCCCTCCCCACCAAATTTCTGGCTTTGTATCTTCAGTAGAAAGGATTATTATTATTATTATTATTATGGTAGTAAGGTGGCAGAATCATTAAGCATGCTGGGCAAAAAGCTTAGTGGCATTTCATTCATCTGTATGTTCCGAGTTCAGATTCTACTGCGGTCATCTTTGCCTTTCATCCTTTCGGGGTAAATAAATTAAGTACCAGTGAAACACTGGGATCGGTGTAATCAACTAGTCTCCTGGCAGAAATTCCAGGCCTTGTGCCTTTAGTAGAATTGATTATTATTATCATTATCAATTTTCATTTATTTCATTTTTATTTTTGTTAAATAATAAACAGAAATACATTTTATATAAATGATATCATTGTGATGCTGTGATATAAAGCATGCATAAAAGTTATATGCATATATATTAATTAACATGGAAAGGACACATGTTCTAGAATCTTGCTTTTGTATCGATTAGTCATCAAGTGATCTTATCTTCCTAATGAGTTGAATAAGTTTTGACTTTCCAACATCTTGTTTTCCAGCCATTATTCCAATTAAATGTAACCAATTTAAGCAGTTTGAAATAATGTTAAACTTCCTTACTTTATTTGCTTTGTGTCTAGATTGGTTCAAATCATTTCAAAAATTTAAAATACACATCATCAACTGTTGCAAAATTAACTACTGTATATATTAAAAAGCTTTCATATTTTGATTGAATAAGTTGTTCACATTACATAATGCTAATTATGAGAAATAAACTCACAGAAATATCATTAAGAGAGTTTTAATAACTTTACTATAGACTACTTATGCATACACACATAAATGCATACATGTATACATGTATATATGTGTGTGTGTATGTGTGTGTATACAAATATATATATGCATATGCATGTATATACATATACATACATATGTATACATACATGTATATATATGTATACATACATTATTTACATTATTTACATTTAACAGATACTTGTCTACATCTTGTTTGTAGTTAACACAACGTTTCAGCTGATATACCCTCCAGCCTTCATCAGGTGTCTTGGGGAAATTTTGAACCTGGGTTCTCATTCCTAAGGCATTTTTCGATGTTATAATAATAATAATAATAATATTAATTCTTCTTCTTCTTCTTCTTATTATTATTATTATTATCATTATTTAATGAGAGAGCAGTGCATGCCATCAAAGTGACACTGGGGTACCCGTCTGATAAGGGTACACTAGGCACATGCATCACAACCATATGTGCACAACATGGTGATCTCATATCAAGATAAACAGTGCATGACCTTGCAGGTGGGGCCCAGTTAGAATTTTTTTCTGGTCGAGTAACCCATCATGGTCGAAAGGTCCCTGAATAAGGGTTGTTTAAGAATGTTGAATGAAACACCCATGTTTCCAGAGGTGAATTATTCAAACACCAAAGAATCCCTCTCAACACATGGCTATGTTGCTCCCCCACTACTTCTGCTCATGATCAGAGATTGCACATATCGTCAGCCACTAAGGGACATGCTCAACTGGTTAAGGTCAAACAACTGACAAGCAAATCTGGTATAGAGCAGAATATTTGCTGTAGCCCATCTTTTATACCAAGACAAAACAATGTACATGTGTTGGACATGTGTTGGACAGTCTATATGTGTGTGTGTGTATTATGAAACAGCCTGTTGACTAATACTCTGGCAGCAGACTGAACTGAGTGATTGAAGCACAGCAATTTCTCATATTATGGAGAGGTTGCATTTCTGAAATATGGAAGTCTATATTTTCTATTTTGCTTGTTTTTATTAATTTTCACTGAATACAAAATGAGATGCATTCCTAAAGAATTTTGGAGAAATAAAAAAGAACAAAACCAAACAATACCACTGCTTTATGCACAAAAACAGCTATTTTAAACATATGCAGTACATAAAAGCATTTGAACATTGGAAAAGATATACATTAGAATAAAGTTTTTTATTTTTCATTTGAATGAATATCATGTTTAATGGTACAGTTTTATCATTAATCCACACACTGAGGAATATAGTAAGTGTCTCATCAGTTTTATGGAAAGCAAAACAATGTCTCCGCATCAGAGTAGGTGCTTTACCATTTTACTTGATTTTGCTTCAGTTGTCACATATAGTTCCTACTGTTTTTGCGATAAGAATGAGTTATTCCTTTCATGAAACCTTTGTAAGCATCAGGTTTAACATCTAATGTAATATCCCTATATATCTCACATCTATTTTCTTTCCTCCACCTCACTCTCTATTTTGTATCCTATCTAAAGTTATTACATAACCATCCTCTCACACCATCTCCGATGAAGGGATATAATTAATAAATATCCTGGAAACAGCTGTAAGACCTATCTATAAATGTTCTAATACCTACACAGCCTTGTTTTTCTTTATCTCATTACGCAAAGCACCATCCAATTGTGGCCGTTTGCCAGCCTCGTCTGGCACCTGTGCCGGTGGCACGTAAAAAGCACCCACCACACTCACGGAGTGGTTGGCATTAGGAAGGGCATCCAGCTGTAGAAACACTGCCAGATCAGACTGGGCCTGGTGCAGCCTTCTGGCTTCCCAGACCCCAGTTGAACCGTGCAACCCATGCCAGCATGGAAAGCGGACATTAAATGATGATAATGATGATAATGATGATATATATATATATATTTACCATGTGAAGTGTGATGAAAAATTAAGAGAAAGATATGGTATATAAATTTTTTTTGTGCAGGGGTTCCTTGAGACATGTAATTTATTTTAAGGGTTATGCAAGGGTAAAAAAGTTGAGAAACCCTGATCTAATTTAATCCCTTTGCAACTCCTTTGTATATGATTGCCTTTCTTTCCACTTATTGGCCTCTTCCTAGTCATCTTACATAATGATATAACACTGTACCGTATGTGCTGTATGTTTGTAAAAGTTAGATCCATCACTCTTTTTGTCTTGTCTTGTAACAGCATTCACCCAAGAGTGGTTAAGCCAGCTCCTTGTTGAGTTCACTGCACTGCTGTAAGTTCATAGGAGTTTCAAGGGATGATCAGAATCCATGGAAACAGTCCTTGTCTGTATTCATAAGCCACCATACACGACTGGTGACAGGTCATCCTTGTGTTATGCCTTCTCACTACAGGATGCCCACAGACACAATCCAACACCACCAGGAAGCCACTGGTAAATCGAACAGTAGTGGCAAGAGAACAATAATCTACACAATAGCACATACAGTCAATAGAGACACATCCATACACCCATTTTTGTTTCCTACTACTGCAGTGACAGTCATGGTATGAGGTAGAGTCCTCAGGAACCTCCTCCATTGATCTTATCAGAAGCAACCATCATTAAACTTTCCTGCTAGATTCCCAAGCATAACTAACTGGGAGTATGGATATAATCCAAAGACCTCACTCACAATCTGCTCCTAGGTCTCCCACCAGTTGGCTCCAGTTGAAGAAACTGTGTTGTGATTCTTTTCTGTTTCATTCTGAGCACATGTCCAGAGTACCAAAGCTCTGACATCTCAGTGAAGTTACAACCCAACTTGGAGACCCTCTCCGACCTCCATGCTACACATCCTATAAAGTAACATAACTCTAGAGATCCTACATTAATACCAAATATATATTATTCCTAAATATTATTCCATATGTATCATAATTCTTTACTTCAAAATTCTTAAACAATGTCCAAATTTCTGTAAAGGTGAAATTATATCCCCTAACACAAAATTAGTGGTCATACTTTACAATTGCAACCTGGTGGGAAGATGGTTTAAGAAAAATGTTTGGAACAACATGGAGGAGATTGGCAAGAGCATGAAGGGAATGGAGGAAATGATGTGGCCAGCAGATCCAACTTGGCACCAGACAGCCAGGCTGATTCAGGTGATCCAGGTGACTTTAAAATTCTCATGAGTATAGAATTCTGAAACCAGTTCCTATATTTCGGATGATACCTACAAAATAAAAATGCATAAAGGACTTCTATCTTTCACACAAGACCATAGATATTGACAAATATGTTTTATTGGTTCTTATCTGTGGGACCAATGTATTTAATACACTTGGATGTTTCTTTACATTTAAAATAAAATTTTTAATATTCACTTGCTGGATGTTTTGCCGAAAGTTTATTTTAAAGTAAAATTTAAATAAATTGGATAATTTTCTGGGGTTTTTTTTTTCTGTATTATTTTGTAAGTGAAATCATTAATTCATTTGCATGTGTGTGTGTATGTGTGCGCATGCATGCACGTGTTTGTGTGTATTACTCATCCATATGAAAGATTTTATATTTTTAAAAATATTTTTACTTTATTAATCACTTGGATTTCAATATTATTTAAAATAAAATGATAACATTTAGACTTCTAGATATTTTTTAGTTTTTAATGAGCCTAAAGAAACTTCTGCCTGTCCGTAGAAGCATAAAATGTTAGTTATCTAATAAAGTGAACTGCTGTTCTTACTTTTAACAACAAAATATAATTTTTTAAAAATAATTTAGTTATGTCTTCTTCACATGCATGATAATGTTTTAAATTTTAGTCTGAACCTTTCCATTCTGAACCTGTGTTAATCCATTGCTGAATGAAGTCTCAGCTTGCTGTTGTCAACTTATCTACAATACTTACAGATTTACCTATCCATACCGGTGAATTATGGATTGGATGGAGTGATCCCACAGTTGGGTGGTTAGTTATTGATATTTGGCCATTGATATTTGAGTTGAATTTGAACTCAAAACAAAGAGCTCAACAGACACTGTTTTAATGGTTTAACCAACCCTCTACCCTAGATTGATACTGAATTTATCAATTCTGAAAGAAAGCAAAAAAAAAACCCAAAACAAAGAAAAACAAACATAAAGCTCACCTTCAAGCAACCCACAGCATATAAAACTGGAACAAACAGCAACTCTTCCTATTCACCATTTCAATCTACTGTCAATTTATTTTCAATTAACATTGCTAAGTTACATATTGTTTTATATCATTTTTAAATATCAGTTTATCATAAATTATAATTATGCCATCCATGTGTATATTTAATTAAAAAAACATGTTAACATATTTTTTCACCAAGTAAGTCCATTTGTTTGTGATAAGCGAATGCATTCACCATAAATGGAGCAAACTAAATAAGAGATCACTGTGGATTATCCATTTACAGAATCATATATGATTTCATAGAAAATTAAAGCTGTCCATTTAAAGTGTAAAAGCAATTTTTTTAACAAAATCAAGAGTTAATTCTTTCTTAGAAAATATTTAATAACTATATTTTTCCATAGGATTATTTACCCTTTTATGATTACTGGTCTGCCATTGAAATAGCTGGCCGCAACCTCTGGTGATTAGAGTTCTAAATTACAATAATGATGAGACAGTATGGTCCAATTTAAACAACATGGTTATGGTGTTAAGCCATGCAAATCATCAACCTACCAGATACTCTGAATGAGTTATGGCTTTCTTATATTTCAAAAGTCCTTATAGAGTAATTTTTTTTTTGTGACTTAACAAATCAACACTGGTTGTTGAACAGTGGTAGCAGGAAACAAACACACAGATGAATATATGTACATACATACACAAGAGGCTTCCACACAGTTTCCATCTACCAAATTCCTTCACAAGGCTTTGATTGACCTTAAGATATAGTAGAAGACATTTGCCCAAGCTGCTGCATGGTGAAACCGAACCTGAAACCATACAGTTACAAAGTGAGCTCCTTAACTAGACAGTCATGCTTGCATGGATAATACTTGTACTTTAAAGAAACTTTAACAAAAAAATGCAAATTTTCATGGTTATCGGAACTGTAAATGCCCTTCAAACTGTCTGGTGGCTTGGATAGTTCTGTCAGGTAATTTCTTCTTTTATATGGCTTTGTGTAATATACTTCTTAGGAAGTGAGTACTTGACTGACAGTTTTGGGCAGTAAATATTGATGTGTTATATCATATATAGCAGATTGATATTGGCAATATTTATTATCATAATGTGGATATATAGAAACTTTATAGCTTGCTTGTTCATGCATTTAAGAATGCTTCTGTAAGCTACTTTGATGAGGAAAAACTAAGGAATCTTGTAAAACTACTGTGAAGTTTTGAAGACAGAAGTTCATCACAATATAACTATGTCATTTGGTTAACGGTTAATTGCTTTTCTTTGAATCAACCTCAGTATCAAAGAAAGATTTCTTGATACTAATGTACTTGCTTCTAAAAAATAAGTGTACAATATAACAAACTTCCTCTAGTCTTTGCACATTATATTTCATTTGCATTTCTGCTTAACTTTTGTTGTATTTCTTGCTAAACACACCCACAAGTTCTTTTTTCTTTCACACACTTTACCTCTCTTTCTTTCTCCCTCGTTTTGTCTCCTGTCCTCTTTTTCTTTAGTTCTTATGTATTTCTTCAACAATTTTCTCTCTCTCTCTCTCTCTCTCTCTTCAGTTCAGTCCTCCTTCTCTCTCTCTCTCTATCTCTCAGTTCTTTTCTCTCTGTACTGTTTTCTCTTTCTCAGTAATGAACAATTAACACTAATCTTTATGAAATTAACCTGAATTACGAAAAGGCTCATTCTAGAACAAAAAGTGAAATCTTCTGATAACACCTGTTAAATTAATGATTTCAGATAAACACCAACTTCGTGTGGAACAGTTTATCTGTAGAAGAAACTTTCTCTCTGAGTATTTAAGTATTATTATGGCTTATTCAAGACCACTTAATTTTTCTTTGGCACATTCCAGTCATCATTCATCGATAAACTTTGGCTATTTATAAAATTACTAATTGAACAAGGTTTTATGTGGTTTAGACAGATGATATATATTTTATTAGACCGATGCACACACACACACATATGTTAAAAGAGAAATAGAGAAATAAATACTTGTATATATATATAAATACTTGTATATATATATATATATATATATATATATGCATATACATATATCATCATCATTATCATCATCATCCTTTAAAGTCTGTTTTCTATACTGGTATGGATTGGACAGTTTGACCAGAGCTGACAAGCCACATACATATATATATGTACATATATGTATATATATATACATATATATATATAAAGTTAATCCAAACATGAAAACACAACAATGCGAGGACATGGAACAAATATAGTATTATTGGACGCTCAGGAAGGAAGGGAAGAAGGAGGGTTTAACGTTTCGAGCGGAGTTCTTCATCAGAAACATAGGAAAAGGAAAGATCCAGAGAAGAGAAGACGGAGGAAAATAAATCGCCAAATATATATATAAAACCAAAAGAACACAACATGCAAATTTACAATCATGAGTCCAACACCCCAACCACTAAGCCACGCACCTCCACACATATATATATAAATATCATCGTCATCGTTTTGTATTCATGACTAATGCTGACATCAGTGGAACATATTGTAGTGATCTGAGTTCTTATTTAGTGTTACTGTCTCTACTAGATAGGTCACAACTTCAACTCAAGTACATTTTTCATTTTTCATTTGACTTCTATGACTGGACGCCCTGACTGGTATCAAACAAAATATAAAATGTACTGTATGCATTTTATGGTGGCACCAACACTACAGAGGTTCCTTTATCTCCTGCATGACTAGGAAATTTTCACGACTCTACACTGACTCTGTTTGCTGAAGGCAATGTGACTTGAGATTGAACAGAAGAACAATAACATTAGAACTAGGCCTAGAGAGCAAAAGGAGAACATGAGAAGGGACACAGAATAATAAAGGAGAAAGGATGGTAGGAGAGGGAGTAGTGGAAGAGAGACAGTAGTATACAGCTAGATGTTACTTATTCATAAGAGGATTGAACAGGAATATGGTAGATGTGGTATAGCAGGGTGGGGTGGAGAGAAAGCTGAGGAGAAAACGACGGAAAAATGGAAGGAAAAGAGATTACTCTGAGGGAGAATAAGTTGTTATTTCAAGCAGTTCAACTGATGAATAAGACCTTGTGGGGTGTTAACTCTCTCAACTCAAACAATAACTGTATCATCTGTAGTTAATATAGTGTTGCAGTTTCTTTGATGTTAAAGTTTTGATGTGGTATTACAAGAATGAATGATTAATATAGAAAATCCTTCATAATAAGTAATGTTTTTTTATAGTAGTAGTAGTAGTAGTAGTGGCGGTGGTGGTGGTAGTAGTAGTAGTAGTAGTAGTAGCTGAAGGAGGAAGAAGAAGAATTGCTGGTATTATACAAATTCATATAGTCAAATATATTGTATTGATTTTAGCTCTGTGTCTTCTCACTTACATTGTCTTGTGTTTGGCAAGGCCTTGGTGTTTCTTGCTAGTGGTTGACTTTCAAAGGTTTAAGATGATTTAAAGATTAAGATCAAACCTTACCGATGCTTAGGTCATTTCGTGTTGATACATTCTCATTTAAATTGTAAAAAATGTTTAAAAATCTCAAGCAAACAGTCAACACTTAAAACACTCATGGACAAACTACATCCCATGAGTCTTTCTGAATGGCACACCAACAAAAAGATTAACTTGATTTCTTTTTCTTTTTTTTTTTTTTAGTTGGGTAGCCTGTCCACCTGATGATGAGACATGTCCCATGTGACCTGTTTCTGAAAATAGGTTTCCTGTGCTTGATTTGGAATAACCAGATCTTTCACAAACACCAACTTTCTATTTAGAAGTGTGCACTGTAGTTTTTAAAATGTGTACGTTATATTCTTGTGTGTTATAAGCAGTGACTAAAGTGCATTGGTATTGTAAAGGGTATCTGGAAGTCAAACACTGCTTCAAAAAGTTCTGTTCAGTTCCTACAAGCATGAGAAATTTGGTATAAAAACAATTAATGATAATGAAGTGTCTGTTAAATTCAACAATTGGTAGAGATGAAACCAGTAACACTAAAATCTCCTACCACTTCACCTTCATTATTATAACAGTTTCTTACTTCTACTACTACTACTACGACGATGACTACTACTACTACTACTATTACTATAAGGCGGCGAGTTGGCTGAAACATTAGCATGCCGGGCAAAATGCGTAGCCGTATTTCAGGTGTCGTTACATTCTGGGTTCAAATTCCACCGAGGTCAACTTTCGGGGTCGATAAATTAAGTACCAGTTACGCACTGGGGTCGATGTAATCGACTTAATCCGTTTGTCTGTCCTTGTTTGTCCCCTCTATGTTTAGCCCCTTGTGTGGGTAATAAAGAAACCTACTACCACTACTATTACTACAATAGCAATTGCACTCTAACAACCATTATCCTGATAATACCAAAAGTTTACTGTGTAATCATACTGTGTTGTTCAGTATCATATCCATTTCATCATTGCTTCTCTTCTATAGTATTGAGAGAAGAAAAGAGAGACAGAGAGATTAAAAACAAATTGAGCTTTTTCTAATACACTTCCAATGAAATTTGCAGATATTTGTTGAATAGATCTGTTAATTGAAAGAATTACTTCTGGATATTTTATTTTGTGCTAAACTGTCACCAGGGTAGGAAGAGTAGTGCTCTATTTTCACCAAGCATGAGACACATCATCATGTTGAGCTTGTTCAAATTTACTCAACTCAGTTTTTTCATTATACTTTTGTATAATGATCAGGAAGTTAGCAGGGCAAAATTTCATGTCTCAGTCAATGAAGATATTTTTGCTGAATAACCCACCCGTGTATATTCCTTTTTCTGGGTATACTCTTTACTCTTTTACTCTTTTACATGTTTCTGTCATTTGACTGCGGCCATGCTGGAGCACCGCCTTTAGTCGAGCAACTTGACCCCGGGACTTATTCTTTGTAAGCCCAGTACTTATTCTATCGGTCTCTTTTGCCGAACCGCTAAGTGACGGGGACGTAAACACACCAGCATCGATTGTCAAGCAATGCTAGGGGTACAAACACAGACACACAAACACATACACATACATATATATATACGACAGGCTTCTTTCAGTTTCCGTCTACCAAATCCACTCACAAGGCATTGGTCGGCCCGGGGCTATAGTAGAAGACACTTGCCCAAGATGCCACGCAGTGGGACTGAACCCAGAACCATGTGGTTGGTTAGCAAGCTACTTACCACACAGCCAAGTTTAGTAAACAATTGTCAGCAAATTGCTTTCATTTATGTTTAATGTCATCAATGATTGCAAGAACTTTAAAAAAAAAGGGGCGGTAGTAATATATCTTACTAACAAAACAAAACAATGAATGTAGCTGAATATTAAGTATTGGTCTAAGGCAAGAGGCACTAGCAGAATCATTAGCTTGCTGACTAAAATGTTTAGTGCATTTTGCTTGTCTTTATGCTCTGAGTTCAAATATTACCAACGTCAACTTTGCCTTTCACCCTTTCGAAATCGAAAAAATAAGTACCAGTTAAGCACTGGAGTCATTGTTATCGATTTACCCATCCCGCCAATATTAAATATTGGTTTCAAGTTTTGACACAAGGTCAGCAAGTTCAGGGAGGAGATAAGCTGATTACATCAGCCCCAGTGCTCACGTGGTACTTACTTTATCAACCCCAAAAGGATGAAAGGCAAAGTTACCCTTGACGGAACTTGAATGTAAAATGTAGTAAAGATAAAATGCCACAAAACATTATGTTCAGTATACTAATGATTCTGCCAGCTCCCCATCTTAATGCTGAATATTCTTTTCTATTCTGGGCACAAGGCCCGAAAATTTGGGGTAGGTGGCCAGTCCATTAGATCAATCCCAGTTCACAACTGGAACTTAATTTATTGACCCTGAAAGAATGAAGGGCAAAGTCAACCTCAGCGGAATTTAAACATAAAGACAGACGAAATACCTATTTCTATTTCTTTACTACCCACAAGGGGCTAAACACAGAGAGGACAAACAAGGACAGACAAATGGATTAAGTCGATTATATCGACCCCAGTGCGTAACTGGTACGTATTTAATCGACCCCGAAAGGATGAAAGGCAAAGTCGACATCGGTGGAATTTGAACTCAGAACGTAGCAACAGACGAAATACCGCTAGGCATTTTGCCCGGCGTGCTAATGTTTCTGCCAACTAGTTTTATAGAAATACCACTAGGCATTTCACCCAGTGTGCTAACAATTCTGCCAGTTTGCTGCCTTCTTAATGCTGAATATTAAATATTAAATGCATGACATCATGCACACAAGTAATGCAATACATTATTGAACTGAATCTGTCTACAGTAAAGTGTGTCGAAAAAGCTTTGTATTTTCAAGTTTAATCCCATGATGTAGCAGCTTGAGAAAGCTGTTTGTAAGTTTGTATCATAGTCTAGTGTTGCTCTAAGCCAAGGGTTCTTAACTATTTTTTATCTATAGACCCCTTTGATTGCTATTTTATTCTGATAAATCCCCACCCCCAATAGCCAGTCGATGTTTAAAAACTAGTTTTATAGAAACTTCTTTCAAAATTCTTATTTTGTTTTTCACACATTCACTCGTGTAGGTTCAATTATGTAAAATGTTAGAGAAGGAAACCAAGCTGTCTCTTGCAATACATACCAAACATACATCTGAAGCAAAATCTTTTCAAGGGTCTTAGAATATTTTGGATCACCAGTTTACCATTTTGTTGTGTGGATACTCCAAAATCTTATATAGACACATAGGGACCACATGGACTCCAATTGAGAACTACTGCTCTAAGCCTTGGGTAAACCAAAACTGTATGGAAGCCTTTCAGATGGATTGAAACATCTGCTTGACATTAAGCTGTACTCTTTGTTGCTATGGTAACCATGGGTTGTTTTTAACTCCCCACTTTCCTATTCATCTGTCATGGAGGCCAACAAGAATCCATTGAAGACTGTTCTCTTATTCCTTTCCCAAAGCCATTGAAAAAGTACTGAAAGAACCACAGAAGTTTCAAATAATGTCTACAAAATAACTTCACAAAGGCTCAAGTAACAGAGAGGACTTACTGTATGTGTACAGTGCATACTCTTTTGAATGTGTGTGCCTTTTATCTTTTATTTCCTTCAGTTATTAGACTACCACCATGCTGGAGCACTGCCTTGAACAATTCATGTTTTAGTCAAATGGATCAATCCCAGTACTTACATTTTGTTAAGCCCAATATTTATTATGTCAGTCTATTTTGTCAAACCACTAAGTTACAGAGATATAAACACACCAACACCATTTGTCAAGTGGTGGTGGGAGACAAAAAACACAGACACAAAGCCACACACATGTAGATATATATGTATATATACACATATATACGATAGGCTTCTTTCAGTTTCTATTTATCAAATCCACTCACAAGGTTTTAGTCAGCCTGAGGCTACAGTAGAAGGCACTTTCCTGGAACTATGTGGTGAGGAAGCAAGCTTCTTACCATAAAACCATGCCTGTGCCTGTGGATAACTATTTTTTTCCTCATTTCAGGTTGATAAATAAAATACCAATCACACAATGAAATCAATTCTTCTCTCTTGCTATGTTCAAACATGGCAAGGGAATGAGCTTTGACAGATTCAAAATAGCCAAGGCATGGTGTATGTCATGAAAGAGCCACTACAGTTGACAAGAGTTGAGGCATTGCTCTATCAATACACACACACACAAGCATATATTTTTCCTTTTATTCTTTTACTTAATTCAGTCATTTTGACTGCAGCCATGCTGGAGCACTGCCTTTTAGTTAAAGTAATCGACCCCAGGACTTATTCTTTGTAACCCTGTTACTTATTCAATCGACTTCTTTTGCTGAACTGCAAAGTTACAGAGATGTAAACACACCAACATTGGTTGTCAAATGATGGTGGTGGGGACAAACACAGGCACAAAGTCACACACATAAACATGCATACATATATAATATATATATACACACGTAAGTATACATATATATATATATATATAATGGGCTTCCTAAAGTTTCCATCTACCAAATCCACTCAAAAGGCTTTGGTCATCCCGAGGCTATAGTAGAAGGCACTTGCCCAGGGTGCCATGCAGTGGGACTGAACCTGGAGCCATATGGCTGGGAAGCAAGCTTCTTATTACACAGGCATGCCTGCACCAATATGCTATGCCTGCGCCTATATATATATATATATATACACACATAAATGTTCATATATATATAGAGAGAGAGATGATATATTTAGGTTGTGTATATATACATACACAATATATATTAAGTGTATATATATATAGATATACACACACATGCAGATGTTTATCTCTATATATATATATACATACATGCTTGGGGAGAGAGAGAGAGAGAGAGAGAGAGAGAGAGAGTGTGTGTGTGTGTGTGTGTGTGTGTGTGTGTGTGTGTTGTGTGTGTGTGAAATTGAACAATTTTTCTTTTCTGAATTTATATATTAAAAAAATGAAGGTGCCATTTCATCTGTCAAACAGTTATGAGTAATTTTACATTGATATGTTTCTGACAGCAAAATATTGTCTGAGATCAGTTATTGCTTGTTGGATATATGTAGATTTTATGTAGATTCCTTTACACTTTCTTTTTATTTGTTCTTTCCTTTCCTTTTTTTTTTCTTCTGTTCTATACTTACACACATGATTCTATATATTTCAAGTTAAATGAGCATTCATATATATATATATATATATATATCTGTGTGTGTATGTATGTATACACACATATATATTTTTATTTATATAGATATTATATATGTATATATATGTATATATATATGTATGTATGTATGCATGTGTATATATGTGTTTATACATACATTTGTTTGTATATATGTTATGTATGTACATATATGTATATATGTACATACATATCAATCTCTCTCTTTCTCTCTCTTTCTCTCTCTCTCTCTCTCTCTCTATATATATATATATATATATATGGACAGATAGCTAGATACATAGATATGTACATATATTTATACATATATATATGTGCACACACACATATATATATATACACATACATCCATACTTATATTTATGTGTACGTGTGTGCATGTATATATGTGTGTTGTAAGTATATATATATATATATATATTTACAACATTGGTTCTAAGTATATACATACATATATATATATAAATGCTCATTTAACTTGAGATATATGGAATCAAGATTAATGCTTTCAAAGATAATTCCATGAAAGGATGATGATTGCTTTCATCAGTCTTTGAAAATACTTTTGACAAGAGAATGTAAAAATTGAATAAACATGAGGCATACTAGTTATCATTATCAGCAGTTACCAATAACATACCACAAAGCTTGATAAAATGCACAAAATGCAAATAATGTGTTTTTGATGAAAATGTTTTGGCGACATGTTCTCAAGGCATTCTTAGTCATAATTATTATGAAGCTTTTGTTTACTGTATCCTCTTTTGTAAGGTAAGACATTTTAAAGCTACTAACACTCCTGACACTACAAACAAGAAACTTATAGTATATTCTTAATGCAATAACACCTATATATATATATGTATATATATGTATCTGAGACCCCCTTCGGTCACGACACTGACCATGGGATCGCACCTAGAAAGTTACCCTCCCAGGCACAAGTCTGGGAAAGGTTGTTAATGGAAGACCAGCAGTCACCCATGCATACCGGCCTCCCTTCTCCACGCCACTGATGTTATCCAAGGGAAAGGCAATGGCAGATACAGCTTGGCACCTGTGACATTGCAACTCATTTCTACAGCTGAGTGAACTGGAGCAACGTGAAATAAAGTGTCTTGCTCAAGAACACAACACACAACCCAGTCCGGGATTCGAGCTCACAACCTCACGATTGTGAGCTCGGCACTCTAACCACTGAGCCATGTGCCTTATATATATTCTTTTATTCTTTTATTTGTTTCAGTCACTTGTCTGTGACCATGCTGGAGAACCACGTTAAGGGATTTTAGTCGAACAAATCGACCCTAGGGCTTACTCTTTGTAAGCCTAGCACTTACGCTATTGGAATCTTTTGCTGAACCACTAAATTATGGGGATCTAAACACACCAAAATCGGTTGTGAAGCGATGGTGGGTGTAGGACAAACACAGAGACAAACACACAAATATATACATATATACATGACAGGCTTCTTTCAGTTTCCATCCACCAAATCCACTTACAAAGCTTTGGTCAGCCCGAGGCTATAGTAGAAGACACTTGTCAAAGATGCCATGCAGTGGGACTGAACCCAGAACTATGTGGTTGAGGAGCAAGCTTCTTACCACACAGCCGCACCTGATATAAATGATTTTGCAAAAAATGTAGCAAATATATTTCATTTTATTGATTTGTTGTCCATCAATTATTTTTGTTTAAATATTTTGCTTGCTTCAGTTGATGGACTGAAGCCATGCTGGAGTACCACATTGGATGGTTTTAATCAAACAGTCCAACTCCAATTCCTATTTTTATGTCTGGCTCTTATTCTGTTGCTCTCGTTTGCTGAACCACTAAGTTACAAGCGACGTAAACAAATCAACTCTGGTTGTCAAGCAATGGTAGTGGTGATAGTGGTGGTGAACAAACACACAGACACACATATACACACACGTGCACACACACGTGCACACACACACTGGGGATGGGGTGAGAAACACAAATATAAATACACACACACACAAACATTTATGTATGAATGTATACATATACACACACACATAGATATATACATATTGTATATATATGTGTGTGTGTGTGTGTGTATACATCAAGCTACCACACACTTTCATCTGCTAAATTCATTGATAAAACTTAGTCAATCTGGGGCTATTAAAAAAAAAGACACTTGCTCAAGATGCAAAATAGTGGAACTGAACCTGAAACCACATGACTGCAAAGCGTGCTTCTTAACCACAGAGCTATGCCTGTAATTCTTTTGTTATAGAAATTAGAATCGGTGAATTGTTCAGTTATGGAGTAATATAATTCTGAGCTAACTTTACTTTCGAAGATCAAAAATAGAAACTATGTTACACTAATATGAAATTCCATTCTGTCAACCATGAAAGCATTCATCCATAGCATATCTTATTAATCTTGTTAAGGGTTACACTTATTTATTTTCATTTTAATCACTAGAATATTGAATATATCAAGGTAGACATAGTTTTTCCGGAATTGTTTGGAGAACAAATAACATAGAAATACAATCCACAAGTGCTTTGGAGTTTACCTCTATTGAAGTAATCAAAGGTAATTACCTGAAATCAAGGCGACTGGTTATGCTAACATTGCCATGAATCAATTCGAAATTTGTCTAGTTAGATCATTGTTTGAAATAACTAGCTTTTATCTGTTTTGTTTTTCTTTTTTTTTTTCTTATATGGGCATTTGTTAAGAATACAACCAGACAAAATACTCCGAAATTCTGATTGTTTCATTTTTCTCAATCAAGAATTTGTCTCTTCCCTTTCTGCTGTCAGCTCTAATATTTTGATGCACATAACTTAAAATTGCTTTTATGGTGCCAACACTACTGACGATAAAAGTTAACACACTCCACCATTTCACCAACTAGTTTTAGCTCAGCTATCATATGTACTCATGTGTACCTAAACTAATACATTGGTTATTGATTCAGCAGAACCATAACCATCATTTTTACATCTGCTTTTCCAAGCTAGAATGTTCTGTACAAGACTTTTTGAAGAAAGTGTTTTACAACCAGTTGCCTTTCCAGATGCCAAATCTTTTATCACCTCTTATGATAGATAAAGAAATTGAGTACTTATTCTAAAATCCAGGAACACATATATAGAATTTAACTCAGTAGAATACATACATATAATTTGTTATTGGCTGATTGATTTTTTTTTTCCTGTTTCTCTTAATAAGGACTAAATCAAATCCTACTAAAGGATAAGCATGTTCTATCCTCACTTTTATTGTAGTCATATTCATCTGGCCTCATATGGCACAATGGCCCAGTGGTTAGGGCAGCGGACTTGTGGTTATAGGATCGCGGTTTCGATTCCCAGACCGGGCATGGTGAGTGTTTATTGCGCGAAAACACCTAAAGCTCCACGAGGCTCTGACAGGGGGTGGTGGTGATCCCTGTTGTACTCTTTCACCACAACTTTCTCTCACTCTTTCTTCTGTTGGTCTGCTTGCTTAGCCAGCGGGGTAGTGTCATTTGAAGGCTAAAACAATGTGAACCGCATTGTAA
This sequence comes from Octopus sinensis, assembly GCF_006345805.1. Lineage (NCBI taxonomy): Eukaryota > Metazoa > Mollusca > Cephalopoda > Octopoda > Octopodidae > Octopus > Octopus sinensis. The sequence goes on along the minus strand of NC_043002.1, from coordinate 37,354,742 downwards.
CCAGCGATGTGTAGCAGTATCTGATAGCCTGGTCAGTCACAGTGATCACAGTGATATTCATCTGGCCTCATATGATATCAACCTGTGAGATAATGCATGCTACTTATGGATATAACATCCTAAATCAGAACTGGAGAAAATTCTGTTATTCCAAGACTATAAAAGATTACTTCATAAAGCAAATTTCATTCTTCTAGTTGTCCCTAATCTTACCCACCAGAACTTCACAGGGTAACAGCTACAGCATAAGTCTGTAACTCATCAGGCTTTATGTTACAAGCTTTTGAACGAGTCATACACTCCAAGGGCAACTCAAAACTTCCTGAAGCAACAAATGAACAATTTCTTCATTATTTTTTCCCACTGCCAGTCTCAGAAGCACTTAAAGAAAATCATGGAGATTACAATTTATACCCAATCTAAATTACAGTCTCTTACATTTCACTTTGAGATAATGTTTTTGTCAGCTTCTCTCAGGAGATAATTTTTTAGGATATTAGTAGTATCATTTTTTTTCATTGTTGGAATGATTTTGCATAAAATTTCAAACATCATTGCCTCAACAGCATTGTAGCTTTCTTTTAAAATTTGCTTATTGATTCTGCAATTAATACATGCAAGAAATTACTTATTTATACATAAATAATTTATGCGTTGCTATAATTGCTTGAGTGTGTGTGTGTTTGTGTGCGTATGTATATATATATTTATATATATATAGATAGATAGATAGACAGACAGACAGATAGATACACACATACATATGTATATATTGTACATATACATAAATACATATATAAATGCACATATATATGCGTGTGTGTATGTGTATATGTATATATGCATGCATACATTACTTAAATAGAGTCCTGTACGTGTGTGTGTATGTGTGTGTATCTGTGTGTACTCGCGCATGTGAAAATCTACCTTATCCAATATCACTTTCCAAATTTTTAAAAGACAGTACCATTGAATTAAAGGTGATTTGGGGACAGTTTAAAAGGGGCTATTCTATATCATTGTGCATGCATCACCAGAAGTTCATAATAATAATATTATTGATAAAAATTAACATGATTTTACCGAAACAGCTGTCATAAATTTTAAACAACATTTGTATCCACTGTTGCCTAACCCACCCCAAGACCAACCACTTGCATATTTACTATATCGTACCAACACTCAATGTCTTCAATGATGTTTACCTCACTGTGTGCTCAATTTTATTGCACCTAGCCATTTCTAGTGTCATACATGTTCCTTCTTTCTACTCAAGCTATGCCTGGCTCATAAGGGCCTATTTCCCGGTTTCCTTGATGTATAGGTTCCCCACCTGGATGGGACGCTGGTCTGTCGCAGGTGAGCTGCAAGATGCAGGAGGAAAGAGTAAGAGAAAGTTGTGGTGAAAGAGTCAGCAGAAGTTCGCCATTACTTTCTGCCATAGCCACGTGCAGCTTAGGTGTTTCACTCATAAACACACACATCACCCGGTCTGAGATTCGAACCCGCAATCCCTCGACCACGAGTCTGCTGCTCTAACCACTAGGCCATGTGCCTCCACTGTCACACATGTTGATGTGGCTTAATTTTAATGAATCCTTGTAACTAAATTATATAAATATTTATACACGCACACATATACACACATACATGCATCATCATCATCATCGTTTAACGTCAGCTTTCCATGCTAGTGGATGTTAAACGATGATGATGATGCAAGTATGTGTGTATGTATGTAAATGTGTGTGTATATATGCGTGTGTATTTGTATTAATATTTAGCTGAAGTAACATATTGAATTAAGGTTCAAGAGTTTCATGCATTGGCACTGATAGATAGATAAATAGACAGAGTGAAAGATTTCCTTTATTCTCTTATTCTTTTACGTGTTTCAGTCATTAGACTGCAGCCATGCTGGGGCACTGCCTTGAAGAATTTGTCGAATACATTGACCCCAGAACATATATGTATATGTATATAAATAAATAAATAAATAAATAAAAATACGATTTTTCCATGGCCGTTGCCAGTACCACCTGACTGGCCCTCGTTCTGGTGGCACATAAAAGCACCCACTACACTCTCGGAGTGGTTGGCGTTAGGAAGGGCATCCAGCCGTAGAGACACTGCCAGATCAAGATTGGAGCCTGGTGCAGCCATCTAGTTCGCCAGTCCTCAGTCAAATCATCCAACCCATGCTAGCATGGAAAGTGGACGTTAAACGATGATGATGATGATGATATATGTATGTATATATATATATATTTCTGACAATTTCTGTCTATCAAATCACAAGGCTTTGGCAGGAGACATTTGCCCAAGGTACCACACATTGGGACTGAACTTAGAACCTTGTGGTTGCGAAGCAGGCTTCTTACCACATAACAATTCCTGCACCTACACACACACACATATATATATATACATTACCTCATATGCAGAGATTACTTAATTCAATGCAAGTACATCCTTTCTGCAAGACAACTTTGGTTTGATACACATAGTAGATATATAGGATGAATTTCATCTAAGTTAAGATGTTTATTATCAATATTCTCACAGTATACGTTAAAGCACAGTTTGATACTTTGTATTCTTTATACACACACATGGAAACATGAATTCACTCACACACAGTCTATTCTTTACATAAATAATAAAATTTATTCAGATTATACTCTATACAAAGAAAACAAAAAAGGAAAGCTTATTAGATACTTAAAATTCATCTTTGGAAAATATTCTTGATAAAACTTATAAGAAATAATTTTTCTAGTGAATTATTTATATAATTCCTTTGGCAGAGGGGTATTAAACAATGTGATAGATAAACAGACAGACAGACAGATAGGTAGGTAGATGGATGGATGGATGGATGGATAGACAGACAAGCAGATAGACTGATAGATTGATAGATAGACTCATTGATAGTGGATGGATTGGATGGGTAGGTTTATGGGTAGGTAGGTACTTAGGCAGTCAGTCAGTCAGTCATTTTTTTTCTCTTTTATTATCTCAGTTTAAATAACGTTTTATAAAGCATTAAATTTCTTTCATAATCTGCAGCAATACAGAACATATATAATGATAGTCAAGTGCTTGTAGCTAAAGCTGTAAGCATTTTCAAGTTATAGCAGTGAGTTATATGAGGTAAACCAAGCAGTGTGTCTTAGAATCCCCCATTTGATTCATACATAATGTTTTGTTAGCTAAGAACACCAGATTACTATGTTAATTTCTTTAGCAGATATTTTTATATCTGCTTCAATAAACGAAATTCTCAGAAAGATATTTCTGTAATACTTTTATGTAGTGCAATATGAAGAGTGATTTTATGTTTTACTTATATATAAGCTGAAAGAAGTGCTTGAGTTTAGTTGGCCCTCTTGCTAGAAATAGTGACCAAATCTCCTTCGAATCACATTTCAATGCCTATAAATCAAGGGAATGACATACTGGACAATGTAATCCTAGATACACTATGTCAGTAACATCAAAAAAGACGAGATGATCATCACTAGAAGACCTGGCGAATGTTACAGGGGTAATGGTACCGGGTTCAGTCCCACTGCATGGCACCTTGGGCAAGTGTCTTCTACTATAGCCTCGGGCTGACCAAAGCCTTGTGAGTGGATTTGGTAGATGGAAACTGAAAGAAGCCCATCGTATATATGTATATATTTATATGTGTGTGTGTGTATGTTGTGTTTGTCCCCCTAGCATTGCTTGATAACCGATGCTGGTGTGTTTATGTCCCCGTCACTTAGTGGTTTGGCAAAAGAGACTGATAGAATAAATACTGGGCTTACAAAGAATAAGTCCCGGGGTCGAGTTACTCAACTAAAGGCAGTGCTCCAGCATGGCCGCAGTCAAATGACTGAAACAAGTAAAAGAGTAAAGAGTATATGCATGTGTGTGTGCATGTATGTGTGTGTGTGTGTATCTTTATATATTCAGATAATTTAGAAACACTCAGAGTAATGGAATGCTATTAGTTGGAACTATAACCCTGCACTTTAAATATTTACTCTGTCTGAGGTATTGACTACTCTTTAAGTTTATTCACCTTTTCTCAAGTATATGATCATGTAAAATATTATACACACACATGCGCACACACATATACTATATAATAATATATATTAAATATGTATATATATATATATAATATATATATATATATAATATATATATATATATGGAGAGAGAGAGAGAAGAGGAAAGAGAGAGAGGCTTATGTAGTGAATGGGCATTCACACCGATGAGAAAAACAATTAAGCAAAAATATGCCTATATATATGTGTGTGTATATATATATCATCGTCATCATCATTGATGATGATGATGATATATTGATATATATATGTGCGTGTGTGTGTGTGTTATACATGCATATATATATATATATATATATGTATGTATGCATATATGTATGTATGTATGCATATATGTATGTATGTATGCATATATGTATGTATGTATGTATGTATGTATGCATATATGTATGTATGTATGCATATATGTATGTATGTATGCATGCATGTATGTATGTATGCATATATGTATATGTATGTATGTATGCATATATGTATATGAATGTATGAATGTATGTAGGTATGTATGTATGTATATGAAAATGCAGGCACAAATCCCATAAATTTCGATGAATATGTTATGAGAAAACTAAGTACAGACATTATTACTTCTCAAAAATTTTGTGTAATGAGAAAAACAGTCAGCCACATTACCTGCAGATGTTCGAAAATTCTCATATTGGCATTGCATATTAAAAAAAAAAAATCATCAAAATTGTGAATGTAGAACTACTGCTACTGCCACTACTACTACTACTACTAATAATAATAATAATAATAATAATAATGATGATGGTAATTATATATTTCTTTATTGCCCATAAGGGGCTAAACATAGAGTGGACAAACAAAGACAGACAAAGGGATTAGGTCGATTACATCGACCCCAGTGCATAACTGGTACTTTATTTATTGACCCCGAAAGGATGAAGGGCATGACAACAATAATAGCAACAACAACAAAAAAATGATGATAATAATAGTAATAATGGTTCCAAATTTTTCTACAAGACTAGCTAGTTCAGGGGAGTGGATAAGTCGATTATATTGACCCTAGTACTCAACTGGTGCTTATTTATCAACCCCAAAAGGATGAAAGGCAAGAGTCAACCTCGGTGGCATCCGAACTCAAAATGTAAAGATGGACAAAATGCCACTAAGCCTTTTGACTGGTGTACTAATGATTAATAATCATAATAATAAGAAGAAGAACCCTTTTTACTATAGGCACAAAACCCGAAATTTTTGAGGAGGGGGCCAGTCAATTAGATCGACCCCAGTATGCAACTGGTACCTAATTTATCAACTCCGAAAGGATGAAAGGCAAAGTCGACCTCGGCAGAATTTGAACCCAGGATGTAAAGACAGATGAAATACCACTAAGTATTTTACCTCGTGTGCCAAAGTTTCTACCAGCTCATCGCCCTCATAATAATAATAATAATAATAATAACAATTATAATAATAACAATAATAGTAATAATTATAGTAATAGTAACTAGAATATCACTTGTAATAGATTAAACAATGGCTGCATGATTTCTTACATTAAATAATGCTGCAATACCCCATAACCATCAACACAAACACTACTACACCACCGTCACCACCACCCCTACAAGCAGAAGCTGCATATAAATGTTAGCACTATCAACTCCCTAATATCAATATTAACACCAACAACACAGTAACTCACCACCACCACCATTAACACCACAACTACTGTTGCCATTATAGAAAGAAAAAAAGATTACAAACTGATTTTCTTAGCTAAGCACTCCACTGGTTTGTTTGCTTAGCTTTAGCATCACAATTATATCATTAAAAAATACAACGGTAAAAGTCAGAGTTCATAATTGCTGCAGAGTACGTTTGGTATTCTTCAAGTTACCAATTTTAATGGCTATAAGTCAGTTGAAAATGGGAAGTAGCTGCAAGAAGGAGAAAAAGAAGAGAATGCAAAACCAGAAAATGTATTTTAGAAATCTTAAAAATTTATGGATGTTTGTGTTTATATGTACACATACACACACACATATATATATATATAAAATATACATATACATATAAAATATTATATATATTTATATATACACATATATATGTATATATGTAAATATATATATATATATATATATATATATATATATATATATATATATATATATGTATATATAATATATGTGTGTGTGTTTATATGGCTATATAATGTGTGTGTATATTTATATGTATGTAAGTGTGTGCACAATTTAAGATTTTAGATTGAAAATAGAAATCTCTGTGTGAACAATTAACATTTAAATGATCTTTTGTTTTGTCTTTTATCTCCTGCTTCTGGCTATTACTGGTTGTTGTAACCAAAATTCAATGACATTAAGTGTAATTGTTATTGAATTATATATATGAACTTACACACACAGACACATGCACACATCTATTTATATAAATATATATATATATAGTAGTCTTTCATACGTTATCTAGGAGTATTAGAGCTTCAGATGCATTTCTTGTATGATTTTTATTTCTTTATTATCTGTTCATTTGTCTTGAACCTGGTTCCTCTCAATAATACCCTTCAGTGTTCCTAAATTTCATGCACAGAAGCTGTTCCATTTTTTTTTCTTTCTTCGGTATTTCTTTCTCTGTCTTCCCATTTTGCTCTCTTTGAGCAAAACACTTCATCTCACATGGCTCTGTGATTACTCAATTACCTGATGCATAGCACACTGTGCATCGGTTCCAGCAACAGATGAAGGGAGCTAGCTAATGTACAGCACATACATTTGATCACTATAAACAAAACATCTCAGCAGATCATTTGGAGAAAAAAAAATGAACATTCATATGTTGTCTTCAA
>NC_043002.1:37312785-37342785 GCF_006345805.1 Octopus sinensis | reverse complement strand
ACAATCATCATCATTGAACGTCCGCTTTACATGCTAGCATGGATTGGACGATTTGACTGAGGACTGGCAAACCAGATGGCTGCACCAGGCTCCAATCTGATCTGGCAGAGTTTCTACAGCTGGATACCCTTCCTAACGCCAACCATGCTGAGAGTGTAGTGGGCTTATATGTGCCACCAGCACGAGGGCCTGTCTGGTGGTATTGGTAACAGCCACACTCAAATGGTATTTTTTTACATGCCACCTGCACAGGAGTCAGTCCAGCGACGCTGGCAATGACCTCACTCGAATGTTTTGCTCACGTGCCACTGGCACAAGTGCCAGTAAGGCGACGCTGGTAACGATCATGCTCAAATGGTGCTTTCTACATGCGGCCGGCACGGAAGCCAGACACCTGCTGTGGCAGTGATCCTGCTTGGATGGAGCTGTTAGCGCTCCACTGGCATGGGTGCCAGTCACTGAATTTGGTTCAATTTCGATTTCACTTGCCCCAATCATATCATCAAACTCTCAAAGTCACAAGATAATGTGTGATGAATTCAAAACAATATGAATGAAGAAGCATTACATTTGATAGTGTGATCTGAATACCAAAGGGTTAAAGGAACTTAATAGAGCTTCAAAGATTGTGACCATTAACGTCTTTACCTATTTTGTATCATGGAACAAAGAAAATTCTACTTCCTTATTCTACTTTTATATTCTGAAAACTCAAGGACCAAGAATCCAACTAACTTTAAATAATATGCAACATTATCTGTAGAGCTAATCTATCTTCCAATGGATCCCATAAATGTATGTTTTGCCTAAGTTCCAGATATAGAAGCAACCAATAGCATCCTTCAACAGAAAAAAATAAATTGTTATCTAACCATTAATATCAGAGTACTTTCTGTCTGGAATATTTCCAGGTATCTGAACACTAGATCATATGAAATAAATTATGCAAATCAGATCTTACAATCCACATGGAGTAATTTCTTTTGCATATTCTAAAGGTTTTTACAGTTTTTCTTTTACATTGTAGTTCAACCTTTTCTTCCTTGCTTGCAATAGCTTTGGCCATGTGACCTACTTCAAACAATAAGGACGCTTTTTTTTTTAATACTGTTCTGCTGGGAAATAGTACTTCTGCACACCTGTATTTCACTCATGCATATAACTCGTAGTAGCAAAAGTGTGATCCATCAGTTTTTGACTTAATATTATAATAAACAGGACTTGCACATTCTCTTTGTTTTACTTTCATGAACTATGTCATGGCTGGATCTGCAATTATGATCTACTGAATTATAATAGAAACACAGCAAGGTATATCCTTACTTGAGTTATTGTGATATACACAAACAACAACTTGAGCTAGCAAGGTTTACTGTGTGTTTCATCTGCATTTTATATCACATTGTGTGTGTGTATGTGTGTATTATTTAAAATTACTTGATTTGACACCATGTCACATATAGTTTTGCAGGCCTCTAACAGAAAACTCTCTTTCAGGCTTTAGATTACCAAATATATATATATATATATATATATATATATATATACATATATATATACATGTGTGTGTGTTTTTTTCTTTTTCTTTTCTTTTACTTCTTTCAGTAATTTAACTATCCATGCTTGAGCACCACCTTTATTTGAAGAAATTGACCCCCGACTTATTCTTTGTAAACCTAGTACTTATTCTATTGGTCTCTTTTGCCAAGCTATTAAGTTACAGGGATGTAAGCACCCCAACATAAGTTGTCAGACACAGACACACAAATACATACATACATATATATATATATATATATATATATACAACAGGCTTCGTTCAGTTTCCTTCCAGCATGTCCACTCACAAGGCATTGGTCAGCCCGAGGCTATGGTAGAAGACACTTGCCCAAGGTGCCACACAGTGGGACTGAACTCAGAACCACGTGGTTGGGAAGTAAGCTTTTTACCACACAGCCACTCTTGTGTCTATATATGAATATGTGTGTGTGTGTGTGTGTGTGTGTGTACTTTATTGATAAAGTTGCAAAGACATCACAAAAGCATATTACTCTACCTCTGGTGTTCGAGTGCTATTTTTGTCACCTTATTTCACATTTATGTGCTTATTCTGGTACATATATATATATATCATCAACCACATACACTTAATGTATATGCTTCATGTATTTGCCAGTGGGTTGCAATTTGGCATGGTGGCCAAATTCTCTCTCAGAGAATGTCATGGACAGGCAAGATAACTCACCTCTAATCTCATCTAGGCGTGATAGACATCGATGTTTCTCCATTTTTGCGGTTTATCAATATCATGTACCCAAACAGGATCAGAAATGAATCACTTTGCCAGTCCATGACTTATATGCATATAGCGTGCAAACTATATATATATATATATATATATATATATAGAGAGAGAGAGAGAGAGAGAGAGAGAGATGGTTCAATATTTATTTTTGTATGAATATTTAAAGCCTGACATTAGAAATGGTTCATCATTGTCTACACTAATCACAGTTTCATTAATAGGTCTCTGCTTCCTCTCCAATATAAATTGAGAGAAGGGAATATCTGTCAATGTATATTATTATTTATTTGATGATTCTCATCTATTCTTCATGTAACTGAAACTCAATCTGGCTTTTGCAGTCATTTCCTCTTCCAGAAGAAATCTGATTTTTCTTTTTGTTTTTTATTTTTTTGTCAGCATTTTTTTAACCCCTTTTTTTATATAATCTGTTATTGTGTTTATGTACTTTCAGTTTCAAGGGCATGATACGTTATGTGTGTGTGTGTGTGTGTGTGTGTGTGTGTGCATATACAGATGCTGATTAGTTGGCTGAACAAGTGAATACAAGCATTTACTACAGGTGGATTTGTTGATAAAAGGATATATTAATTTTGTATGTATTAGTAGTTTTGTATGAAATAGGTTGGCACTTCCTTTATTATTATTATCATTATTATCATCATCATTATTATTATTATTATTATTATTATTGTTGTTGTTATCATTATTATTGAGTGAGAGAGCAGTGCATGCTATCAAAGGGACACTGGGTAAAATATACGGAGCTCAATATACCCATCATGACTACTCGTCTGATAAAGGTATGCTGAGCTCATGCATCACTACTATGTGTGCGCAACATGGTGATCTCATATTGAGATAAACTGGAGCTTAACATACTTTTCTGGCCTTCCCACTTTTGTTAAATTCTCTAACCTATGCCAACATGGAAGATGGACGCAAAATTGAAATGATGATGATGATGATGATGAGGATGATGATGATTAAAGGTAGTGTATGGATTGGTAGAGTCATTAGAGCATCAGCCAATGCACATGCAGTATTTAGTTACGAGCTTTTAGTTTTCAGTTCAAATCTGACTTATGTCTGTTTTTGCCTCTGTTCCTTTCACTTTATTGCTTTGGCAGCCTTTCTAGCCATGAGCAGATATGGACACACTCTCAGTCCTACAAGCATTGACTGAGTAGAACATCCAGGCTGAATAAATGAAAGAAGGAAAGAGGTTCACTAGCAATCGTCTGGTGCTCATTTCAGTAAATTGGTGCAACAGGAAATGATGGACCTTACTCAAGAACACAACACACTTCTTAGTTCAGGAATCGAACTCTTTATGATCAAGAATCAGTCAACCTCACCACAAAGCTACAGCTTCTCCCATTCTCTAATATCTATGCCCTTCTATGCTGGCCTCTAACATTTCTTTCTTTCAATATATAGTGTATAACAGTTTATATCATTCAAAACATAATTTATGATAGCTATATCCTTGATTATGTACTTCTGCAATTAGCATCTGTGTACTTTCAGAGAGCTTACAATTCCTATCTTTCATAAATTTATCTTTATCACTTTAAAGTATTGTTTTCACAATAGTATGTCAACTAGTTCACCCTGTTTCATAAGAGCAATGTTGACTAGTTCACTACAGTTCATGATAATATATTGACTAGTTCACTGTTTTACACAGTATGTTGATATCATGTTGACTAGTTATTCAGAATCTTTAAAGTACCCATTCATCTTTCAGAAAGTCTAATTTTACTTTTCTCATTACCTGCTTGTCTTTTAATATATTAAACTGTCTCCAAAGTTTTAAACAGGAGCTTCTTTTAATAGTTAGCCAAGGTAATGGCTTCTCAGCTGAATAAACCACAAATTAATGCTGTCCAACACACATACATATAAATAGGTGTGCATGTGTGTGCTTACAAAAGATAGTAGGAATGGAAAATAGATGCACAGAATTATTACATTGCAGAATGAAGCAATCTTACAGCGCCACATCAAATCTGAAATAATGCTAGTTAAAAAGAATATTTCAAGACTAAAAATATAGTCTTTTGGTATATATATATATTCTAAATGCCAGTCAAATAACCATTCACATAGAAGAAATATGTGCTTATTTAAATAATTTCATGCATGTGATGGTATCTGCGCATGAGTAAATCTTGTTCTGTGTTTGTATGCAGAGCTAATGTAAGTAATAAATATGTTTATATTATATGCATGTGTGTCTGCACACATACAAACATATACATATATAGATATATGCACACAAACACACACACACATAAATATATATATGCATATAACAACAGATGAGTAATGTGTCAATTCACTACAGCTGTTTCCAACAAACTTTTAATTGATTAATGGAGACATTACATCATTAGAACCGCTTTCATCATGTGAATATATATACACACACACACATATATATTTATACACACACTCACATGTATGCATGTTTGTATGTATGTGATGTATGTGTTTATATTGGTCTTGAGTTCACTCACTTTAAGCAAGTGTCTTCAATTATTGTGCCAGACAGACCAAAACCTTGTGAATGATTTAGATAGAAATTGAAAATAAGCTTGTTGTGCACATGTATATGTATGTGTGTATATATATATATATATATATATATGTGTGTGTGTGTGTGTGTGTATCCTTTATTAAGAAATCTGGGTTTGAGTGTTAGACAAAGGACGTATATAAAACAAATCAAAATATGAGAGATTGTTTATAAGATATGTAGATGCACCACCTTACATATGTTTCATTAACTTAAGGTGATTTTCAGTTACATAATGCATATTACATAACAAAGACAAATTGTCCAATGTTACTAATTGTTTTAGGCACCTATGTAGTCACAGATAAACATAGACATATTCTTCACCCCTTCAAACTTGAACCGGCTGAACATCCAGGATGTGACACCTGGAGGGGGAGTTTGTTGCACCTGCACCATGTCTTTTACTCATTCACACAAAACCATGCACCAAGGAATTGGGGGTGTTACGCTCATGGTCGTAATTTACAGACATAGCTGTATGGTAAGAAGTTTGCTTCCCAACTAAATGGCTCCAGGTTCAATCTCATTGCATGGCACCTTGGGCAAGTATCTTCTACTACAAGCTCAGGCTGGTCAATGCCTTGTGAGTGGATTCAGTAAACAAAAACTGAAGGAAGCCCATCACACAGACACACACACAATATATACATATGTGTATATATGTATGTATATATATCTGTGTGTGTGTGTCTTTGAGTCTGTGTTTGTTTCCCACCACTTCTTGACAAGTGGTGTTGGTATGTTTATGCCTCCATAACCTAGCAGGTCAGCTAAAGAGTGGATTTTCCTCACATATTTCCTTATTTATATATATAAATATATATGTGTGTGTGTGTGTGTGTGTATGTATATGTATACATGACGTCATGATAGATCGTTAGCCACTACACACACTTTTTCTCTCCTTGTTTTTTCTGTGTACCTTTCTGTAGAAGAGCATAGGCTCGAAACGTAAAAGACTTTTTCTATTCCTGAGCATTATACTAATACATCTGTTTGTTTTGTTCACCACCTGACTTCGTCTTTTGTTTTTTTTTTCATAAACTCTCCCTATATATATATATATATACCAGTGGTTTTCATGTTCAAAATCTTTGCTACTGTCATCCTCCAAACTTTCGTTTTTTGTACACATGCATACACACACAAACGCATGCACACACACACACAAGCACATATGTGCATTAAGTCATTATATCAGCAAACGACAGTTGAAATGCTGTTAATTTATGTTTGGATATTAAACGACACTTACATAAGATCTTCGCTCTCTACAAAGCTTAGGACATTCATAACTTTTCTCCAATGTCCTCAGATCTGTGCTGTCTTTTCTGCTTTTCTCCAGTTGGATCCCTGCTTCCTTGCTGCACCCTTTCAGATTTTACTGCCCCACATTGTATCATAACCATTTGCTTACAGTTGGTGGTCCATCGAATTTGAAGATGACCCTCTTCTTCATTTATAGGTTATTTAGTAAAGGCACATGGCTTAGTGGTTAAGATACTTGGTTCATGATTGTAAGATCAGTTCTATTCCTGGCAGTGCATTGCATCCTTGAGTAAGATACTTTATTTCACATTGCTCAAGTCACTCAGCAAGCAAAGCATAAGTAGCACTTGTATTTCAAAGAGCCAACCTTGTAACATTCTGTGTCATGCTGGATCTCTCTGAAAGCTAGATTAAGAAACATTATCACGCCGGGCGAAATGCGTAGACGTATTTCATCTGCCATTACGTTCTAAGTTCAAATTCCGCCGAGGTTGGCTTTGCTTTTCATCCTTTCGGGGGCGATAAACTAAGTACCAGTTATGCACTGGGGTCGATGTAATCGACTTAATCCATTTGTCTGTCTTTGTTTGTCCCCTCTGTGTTTAGCCCCTTGTGGGTAGTAAAGAAATAGAAATAGGTATACATGTCTGTGGAATACTCAACCACTTGCATGTTAATTTCAAGAGCAGGCTGTTCTGTTGATCAGATCAACTGGAACCCTTATTGTTGTAACCAATGGAGTGCCAGTTTTTGTAGATCATTTGATGAGTGCATGTCCGAATCCTTGATATGCAGGTTCAATTTGCAGAGGAAACACGTTAATGTTTTGAATGATGAACATTAGGGGTAACTTTGCTTCTTTGTCACTTTTTCCCATTTCTCCTAGTAGTGCTGAAAGTATTGCTCTTCTATGTTTTCTGTTTTGCTTCAGCAGTGAAAATGCAAAAGAGAATGGCTGGTAGCAATGTTGTTTCTCTGTCTTTATTTAAATCTAATTGCGTACGCACATACTCTCCTTCTCTCTTACTCTATCTATCTGTCTACTAATCAATCTATCTATCTATCTATCTATCTATCTATCTTACCCTTTCTCTTTCTTCCCCCCTCTCTCTCTCTCACTCTCTTTCATACACACTTACATAGTCTCCAAATACTTTTTCTTCTACCACTGAATTAATAACTGAGAGGTTGAAATAAAGTTATTCTACTATATATTTTAGCTGACCTATCATAGTCAATCTATTACCTGACACATCTAGGTATTTATTTGACCCTCCATCAATCTAATAGTTTCGTCTCTTGTTCTTTCTGCCTTTTCTTCTGCACAAACAACCATTCTCAAGAATGTTTATCTTAAAGAAAAATAGTAAAACAAAGAAACACGAAATCATTACATCTACTAACAATGTTTATTGAGAGCTCTTAGCTTTATTTTATTTTATAGGAAAGCAATTTAATATTGCAAAATCTATTAATGTCAGTAAACTGTATTATGTACATTATATTAATATTAACAAACTTTTCTGGAACATTTTCTACTTTATTAAATTTCAAAAATGTGATGCTTTAAAAAAAAATCTATATTTTGGAAGATATTTGGTGACTTTCTGCTAGAGGGTATTGAACTAATTGATCATAGAGAATTGAATGTATATAGACACCAAAATGAGAATTTTCAACTACATTATTAGCAATGTCTTCTATTGACTCACATCAGGTTAGTACCACTGCATGATACCTTGAGCAAAACCATCTGTGATGGCCTCAGGTTAACCAATGCCTTGTGAGTATATTTGCAGGTTGAAATTGTGTGTGTGTATATATATATATATATATATATACTTTATTTAAAAGCAGCAGAAATATAACAAAAGCTGTTACTCAGAGTTTCACGTTCCCATTCGTCAGACAGTTTTGTTAAAAAAAAAACTGCCCAACAAACGGGAATGTGAAACTCTGAGTAACAGCTTTTGTTATATTTCTGCTGCTTTTAAATAAAGCATATTACTCTACCTCTGGTATTTGAGTACTCTTTTTTTCCACCTTGTTTCACATTTATGTGCTTACTCTGGTATATATATATATATATATATATATATATATATATATTTGTGTGTATGTGTATGTGTCTTTGTATTTGTCAGAGAATGTCATGGACAGGCACTTGACAACAGGTGTTGGTTTGTTAGTGTTCCCATAACTTAGTAGTTTGGCAAAAGAAACTGACAGAATAAGCATCAGACTTAAAAAAAAGAGATTTGGCTGCTCTTTCTAACAAATTGACTGACCATGTAGAGGATCTCTTGTTGGCTTGACTTTCCAGTATTGTTGTTGTTATTGTTGTTGCTGTTGCTGTTTAGTCACAGGTTAGTCCCAGTTTTGAGCAGTGCTATGATCAAAGGAATTCTAGACAAGACCATCATCCAGTCTTATCAGGGACTACATTATCTGTTTTAAGGGTGTGACTTGAGAGAGATTTATTTACTTTATATCATAGTTTGCGAACAACAGTTTCATTGGTTTCAGGTTTCCAACTGGCAAATCACTGGCTCGCTGCATTTCTGATGGAGAGACTAACAAAGGAGTGTCTGCTAACTTAGCTTATCTCATTGAACTTCATTCTTAAAGCAAAAGATAAACATGCATATATGCATAGAAATACACACAAACACACACACACACATGCACATGCATGCACACACATATTAAAATCGATGGAAGTTCACTGTACTCTGTTTATCGATTTTACTAAATAATACAAGTCTTGCTGACGCAGACTAGCATCAATCTCTTTGGAGTAGTCTGTTTGATCGTATATATGTAGTTGGGTGTTTGTGCATTTAGGGGGAAGACTGACACACAAGTACGTGCACACACACATGCACAACACACAACTATGTACAAAAGTGCAGCCGTCACTCGCAAGTGACTAGTACTTGATAGTATATACATACAGGTATACACATACAGGTATGCACATATACATGTACAAATACATGGATACACATACATAGATACATACAGGTCATTCCAGTGAAATTCAACAAGGATCCGTCGTGAAGGTTCTTAAATATTCTTCAGATTTACACCATTTGTTGGTATCCATGAGAAGAGTAATTCATGAAAATTTTAGTTCCATAGCTGTTACCGGTCAGATTTTTTGGCCATTTATAGTTTTAGGCAATTTCCAAAATTATTGAAATATTGAATTTTTTTGTATTTTTAGGGGCCCATCATTACAAATGGGTTCAATATCATATCTTGGAAAGTATGTTTCTTTAATCTCCTCTATCTCAAGTGTCTCATGTATTAAAGATTAATTCTTTTAACTCAGCCAATGTAGAAAAAAACGCCAACCAAAAACTAAAAAGATTTACATCCTGGAGGCTATTTTTAAAATATCAAGTTAGGTGTAGGAGTGGCTGTGTGGTAAGTAGTTTGTTTACTAACCACATTGTTCCAGGTTCAGTCCCACTGCGTGGCACCTTCAGCAAGTGTCTTTCACTATAGCCTCAGTGTGTTTATATGCTGGTGTGTTTACGTCATCATAACTTAGCGGTTCAGCAAAAGAATAAGTACTAGGCTTACAAAGAATAAGTCTTGGGCTCGAATTGCTCGACTAAAGGCAGTGCTCCAGCATGGCCACAGTCAAATGACTGAAACCAGTAAAAGAGTAAAGAGTTTATGTGTATACACATATTTCTGATTGCCTCATTTTGTCAGACGATAGCCATTTCATATTCAGATAGTGAAACATCTGTACATCATTGGATTTAAGTGACAAAAGCTTGTATACCAATTTTGCTACTCTCTCAGTCACCATAGTAGGTTCCAGTGGCAAGCATTGCATGATGACAGAAACCATTTTGATGGTAAGTTTTAGGTCAGAATATCTTTTTCCTAAGAGAGCTGCCTTCCCCAGCAGCTTTGTCAAAAATATCAGGAGTCTCTTCTTCCCCTGGGAAATTTATTTAACTCATAGATAGTACCCTAATAAGTAGTACCATTCCAGATCAGAATGAACCTTAGAGTAATAGTATGTAAGGAGTGACTCCATGCTCCCCACGACTCCAGAACTCCTAAACTACATATTGACATCATTGCTTTTTCATGCTTGCATGGGTTACACAAGACAATGTTGGGGCAGAGTTTTCTATGGATGGATAACCTCACCTATTTCAAAGTCAAGTAATAATTCTCCTGATCTTATAAATAACAAACAATCTGATCATAACTATGGAAAGAACTGGACATAAGTGATGGGTTTCCATTCACTGCTTATGATAGTAAACATACACTGAAAATATAGTGACACAGTGGGTTCAAACACAGAACCATGTAACTGTAAAACAAACTTCTTAATCACTCAACCATGACCAAGTAAATTTTGCTGTTGTTTCTAGCAAAGCAGAGCTTATGTCATTGGTTCGAATGACATGCAAATTCATGAAACACACCAGTTATTTTTTGTTTTTTGTTGTTGTTTCCTTCCCAGAAAAGTCCCCAAGAGTATAACAGATGCTGTAACAATTCATACAATCATCAATAATAGACACTGATGTTAAAAAATATTTCTTAAAAAATCAGTTTTAATATACTTGAATAATAGTGAATATACAATCAAGGAAAGAAGTTTTTTTATTATTTTCAAAATTAGTCTTTTAAGAAATTAAAATTGCTTTTGCTTAATGGAAGCTATGTGTATATACATATATATACTATACATACACACATATACACATGTGTATGGGTGTGTGTGTGTGCATGCATGCGTTGCTTGTGTGTGTGCACGCATTGCTTGTGTGTATAGATATAGATAGACACACATTTTTTTCATACACGTACATGAAGCATGCATAGACATACACAGAAATAAATTTAGACTCCCAGACCCATGCACATACAGACACAAAACTGATATCACATTTTTTGAAGAAATTTTGAAGAATTTTATTCTTGGGAAAGAACCTTACTTTATCATTTGTAACTAAGTGAATAAGCTTTTAAGATAATAGTTACTATGGATATGGCTGTATATTTATTTATTTATTCATAATCCATGCAACAGTGCTCTCTCTCTCTCTCTCTCTATATATATATATATATATATATATATATATATCCTTATATATCCTCTTTCTGCCACCCCCTTTATCTTCCCGCTTCTCTCTCTTCATGTACCATGCCTGTTCTACAGGCATCAGTAATTATGGACCTCCATGCCCAAGTCTCCAAATTCATTATTTTTCCTGGGTAAGATATAGCAATAGTTCTTGTCATTGAGTTCTTTGTATTTTACTCTGTTAGCTTCCTGCTCTCTCATGCTTACACTTAAGGTACCTGGCCCATTTAACCTTTAGGTGTATGAACTGGTTCATGTAACATCAGGGCATATCCACATGCAGGTAAGCATGTGTGACATGTATCTAGGAGCCAGCTCTCCTCTAATAACAGGACCCTTTTCCACTCTTTCAACAATATCTGGGGTCTTTGACAAATGCTACCACCCTAGTCTACAGTGGGTTGGAATAAAGGTGGTTAACTGTTTAGCACTTAAACCAGCTATATGCTGCCCAAATATTTTACATGTTTTATGTTCAAAGTGGCCTGATCTAGCATGTCACACCTACCCTACAAGGTCATTCTAAGAATAAGCAATCACATCATCAAAATCTCAAAGCTACAAGATAATGCATGATTAATTGAAAACAATGTGAATAAATAAGTATTACCTTTGACATAATAATATGAACACTACAGGGTTAAAAGATATCTGCATACTTCCCAAAACCTTGAAATCACTGAGGTGGAACCTCCCCATATGTAGTTTCCAGTGGCATATGGTGGTTGTTGTATTGGATGTGCTATCATACTCAATGCCACCAAAATTCAAGTTGGGATATAACAAAAGTTTTCCATGAAGATTTGTGATTAAATTAATGAGTATGGTTAATTTTTATAATGAATTTTCTAATTACGATGGGTATGCTGTGCACACCTAGCACACCCAGAATATATACCCCTGATAGTTTCATATCTTACCCATTATGAGCTACATACTCCCTTCCCTTTAGCCTATCACTCATTATAGAGCATAGGCCATCAGCGACTTTTCTTAATTATTTTCAACTCAGCACTGTCTCTTTTGCTTCTCTCTGATTGGATCCCTGCTTTCTTCTTTGCAGCTTCTTTCCAGATTTTGCTGCTCTCTGTCACATTTTTCCCTGGGGGAAGGCCTTCCTCTCCCAGGTCTTACTGGTTTTGAATTGTCATTGATGCTTCAGTAATTTTGCTTTTTTCTAGGTAGAGGTGTTGGTCCTATACAAACCCATTTTTACCTCAAGGGTGTTCTGTATTATTCTGGCTTCTATTTTTGACCTGTGCAACAAGGGAGGATCTACAAGGACCTTGTGCCTTGTTGGCTTGACTCTGAGGGACATTGAAGCATACAGGCTATCACACCACAAGGACAGCACCACATAGAGGATAAGATACATTGGTCCTCTCATAATTGACATCAAGCTATCAACATTGAAGCATGATGTAAATCACATGCATTATGTTTTGTTCACATTTTAATAAGAAACCTTCTACAACTATCACCATTTAAAAAGTGAATGAATGCAGATGAATTGTTAATAACACAACAAAGCCTTTTGGTTTGATCTTCATCCCAAGCTATTGTTGTGGATCTAATTTAACAGCAAGATTTATGCACATTTGAATATGACTCCATATATGTTTATTAATTAGTTACATTGTATCTATGATCTTGTTACAAAAACAGTAATGTCATAATATAGTTACACTTATTAATTCAACGCTAAAACTAAAACCTCATATGAAAAGAAAAGGATAACTTTTCATTGACAGTTCCTTCTTTAATAAAGAACAAATTTATACTTACACACACACACACACACACACACACACACACACATACACACATACTCATAACTCTTATGTTCCTTAAAATAGAAATACTTGCTACAGGTTCTTATAATATCAAATTGCTGATTTAAATGGTTTTGAAATAGAGTAAGTTGCAAAATTGAATTATTCTGAGATATATTTAGTGTTCTAACAGAATTTTCAGGTTGTTAAATATGACGTTCATATTGTATTTACTTAGGGTAAAGAAAATATATATTATGAAATAGATATCTTTTAGAGAAAAGTGAAAATAGCTAACCAGGTCTTTTTTTTCAACCTACGCATTCATTTTAACATTTTCTGTTTCAGAAATAAACAGAAATAATGTTGTGGTTTTTCTTTTATTTTAACCAACCAGGTAAATCACGAGATCTTCAGCAACATGCACATTAGTTTGAATTCTAGGTCTCAGTGAGCTCAAATCCTGTGAAATGGGAACTTTAAAAAATTAACACATTAATGACAGAATCTATAACAATAGTTAACCAAAAAATTATGGTGAATTTTAAACAATATTTGATACCAACTCCAGTGGCATTGCATGGATTTTGGCCACCCTACTCCCTTAAATGTAGCATAAGATCAGCTACAGCAAGCACACATGTATAAAAGGCCAGCCTGTGCAGTCTACATACCCCACACTACACCATTGATCAATCCATCTAAAATCACCTTTGGTTCTGTGTCACAAGATTCTTTATTTCAAAGTGTTTGAATTTAAATTGAATCATGTCTGGCAGTTTATTTCATTGGCCCTGGTCAAATGACAGTTAAAGATGACTTTAGCAGGATTAGAACTCAGAATGCAAAGAGCCATAACAAAAGCATTTTGTTTGATGCTTTAATGATTCTGCAAACTCACAACAGTACACTAGCTTAATTTTGTTGCTTGACTAAACCCTTTAAATTCTTCATTACTTAAAGAAGATATCTGAAACACACAAGCAGGAAATTTCATTTGAAATATAATTACTAAATGGTTAAGAGTTTCCCAAGCAAATCCGAAATTATAAAAGTTAATATTTATTGTAAGTTAAAATCAGAAATAAAGTATTTGTGTGTCTTTATTTACATGTCACAATTTTCATATTCATTGAAAGGAATTAGATTTCTTACAATTCTCAAGTTATTTTTTTCACCGAAATATTGATCATCATTGTTTTATATCCACTCGTCTTTGTTTGTATGGGCATGGCTGGACTGGTTTACCTGTGATATTGTTTTATGACTGGATATCTTCCCTATTACCATGTTGCCAACACTTTTAATCTCTTCTAACAATATGCTAGGGACACAGTGACCTTAATAGATGCAGAGAGATGGAAAAAATGCCATAAGGCATTCTAATCAAAGTGCTAATGACTCACAAATAAAAACGTTATTCTATTTTATCTTGAAATTTAAATTTAATCAATTACATTTTTTTTATTCATTTTAACACAGATTTCTTAAACATTATATTTACCCACCCATATTAATTGTTAGGATTTGTCAAGAAATGTCATCTAAGTAACTCTATTTCACTACGTTTTATATCACAAACACACAAATTTCTAAAACAGGATTCATCTTAGTGTTAATTAAACTGTTTCCTTTCAAAAAACTTTTGAGGCCTCTTTGTCTATATTAGATATCATTATAGGGAATTTTTTTTATCCTTTAGCAAAAGGGAAAGCAATGTCTATGACATTTTATAAAACCTCTGAGATGGATGAGAGGGAGCATGGAAGGCATCCATAAACTGGAAGCACCCAGTGTCAAGTGGTATTATGAAACCAGGCAACAGATTGTGTCTGCCATTTAACCCTTTTGTTAACCGGCTCTGGCTCTGTAGTATAAATGTCTTGTTTTCATAAGTTTTGAATTAAAATATACCACAAAACCTTAGTCACAATTTATGGTCCTAACACTAGCTTAATGATAACTAAGTTATTTTACTAAATTCTTTGTTATATTTAAAATAATTGAAAGAAACACAGAGCATCTCAAAATGAATACGGTAATGAAAGGGTTAAATAGGTCCTAGAGAGATTTGAACTTAGTTTGATGGTCTCACAACTCCAATAAACCTCTGCCCTAGGTTAATATGTTTTTACCGAGCCTAAAAAAAAAAATGAAAGAAAAGTTGACTTTAATAGATGCAGAGAGATAGAAAAAAATATCATAAAGCATTCTAATCAATCTCTAAGTGCTCACAAATAAAAAAGATGTTCTATTTGGTAGTTTCACATGAAATGTCGCATTTTTAATTACTTGTTACTTCAGTCATTTAAAAACTCAATTATGTATACCTTGCATTTAATCTTGACTCTTTTTTTTTTCCCCAACAATATTGGTATAAAAAATTTGTACCAACTGACCTTATACAAACTGGGTCACTCTACCACAGAAGCTCTACGGAATATCAGGCAGGCCTTTGGTAATGGTTTTGTTGACATCAGAACTGTTCAGAGACGGTTCCAAAGCTCTTGTTCAGGAGATGATTGCCTTGAAAATAAACCAAGGGGTGGCCCCAAATCAGTTATTTGGCATGATGGATTAAGTGCTTTGGTTGAACGAAATCCAAGAACAAAGATTCAAAAACTTTCATCAGAACTCCAAACATCTTGCACAATTGTTTTTGGACACGTGTAAAAAATTGGAAAAGTCCAGAAAAGGGAGAGGTTTGTTCCACATCGACTGAACAAGATTCAAAAAACAGACGCCTTGAAGTGTCCTCTTTATTGCTTTCTCAACTGGGAAAAGACCAGTTGCAATGAGAAATGGATACTCTTTGACAACAGCAGGATAACAGGACAGTGATTAGATGCAGGAGGGTCACCTAAACACTATCCAAACCTACCATTGCACCCTAAAAAGTTTGTGGTCACTATTTGGTGGTCTGTGAAGAGAGTTATTCATTATTCATTTTTGCAACAAGGAAAAATGGTAACAGTAACGTCGTATTGCCAAGAAATTGATTGTATGCATGAGAATTTGAAAAAGAAGCAACCCAGACTACTGAATAGAGATGGCCCAATTTTGCTCCTTGACAATGCACATCCTCACACGACCCAAAAGTTGCAAAGCCTGAATTATGAGATTTTGCAACATTTTTCCTATTCCCCTGATATCTCTCCTACTGATCATCACTTATTTAAGCATATTGAGCTTTACATCAGCAATAAAACATTCTTAAATAGAGAAGAGGTAATTGAAGCATTCAGACAGTTTATTACAGCAAAAGATGGAATTTATTTTAAAGATGGAATATATGACATTAGAAAAATGTTGGGTAAACATCATAAATGAACATGGATCATATTTTGATTAAATAAATCCGTTCTCTAACACTTCAGAAACATTTTATTGTTACCTTTCAAATACAACATTTCATGTGAAACAACCTAATATTTTATTTATCATGAAAGTTTAATTTAATCAATTGATTACATACTTTTTAATTCATTTTAACACAGATTTTTTAAAACATATTATATTTACCCACCTTTATTAGGTATTAGGGTTTGTCAACAAATATTATCATAGTAATACTATTTTATTGCGTTTTACATCACGAACACACATTTATACTTATTTTTCTCCTTTCATTTCTTCTACACTGTTTTCAGTTTCTGTCACTATAATAATATGATCACTAATGAATGTGTCCAAATGTCTTAATACACTTCATTAACTGAAAGCCCTGGATATACTTTCAGCTATTATCATCAATGTATCTGCTCTTTATTGAGGTAGGACAATAAAAATAGAGTAAACTGCAAAACATCTTCAGTAAAATATCAGAGCATCTGGTCTGATTACTTCATATAATACAAGTAACTGGGAGACATTAGGCAACCAGTGAACTCCTGATGTACAGCTTACAAAAATGGGTTGAAATCTCTCTTGAATAAAGTTAATTCTACCTTCTGTTTTTTGATGATCATTTTTTATATATATCCAGGCCGACTCCTTATTTTCTTAGGAGGGGGTAGTCACAAGACACACACACCAGGGATTCCATTTATTTCCCAGCTCAAAGAGGTTTGTTAGATTGTGTCTTGGAAAGGTTACTGCATGCCATGTATGTCACATGCAGAACCATCTTATGAAAATGCTTCTTTTTTTGGTAGTATAGAAATGTTGGGATAGAAAACAAAAAAGAAGAGAAAAACATTAAACATTCTGCTTCAAATATGTTGACACATTTATATCCTTGCATTTTATATTTAATTGGTTGGCTTTGAGTCATTGTCACTTCCCACTTGATCATTAGGAAATTTCTCTGTCAGTCTTGGTCTTAAATGCCAGGTTTTCATAAGTTTAATACAGCTCCCATTATCAATAAATAAATATCAACTTCAGATATCTCTCACCTTCAATTAAGGTGTTTCATATAACTGCCTTTTCAACAATAAAATGTAAAGGATTGAGAGGCTCATCTTCAAATATGTTTTTACAACACAAAATACAACATAAGCCAAATCTAAAATCAACAGATTTTATCTAAGTTTAATAAATGTAATTTTAAATATCACGAGAAATCCTGGAGATGACATAGACAAAATAAAACGTGAATAGAATGGAATGTACAGAAAGAGAAGCTGTCAAGATGATAAATGGCTTCAGTGTAGATAGACTGGAAATATATGAAGTGATGAGCTATCAGAATGATAAATCATTTTTGAAAATTTTAGAAATGTAGATAGTCTGATGAAAACTGACCGACTGACATTTAGAATGAGATTTCATAGAGATCTTAAAATCTTGTGGTTATATTTAAAATGGCAGAAAACTTTAAATATATGGATTATGACAGGGAATACATTTCTGTACTGGGCACAACAAAATTAGTGAGAAATATTATAAATACTGTATCATTTAAAGTAACAATATACAGGAAAATTATTCCTTATTATTCATTATCTCAGCTTTCTTATCCAACTGCAACAATGATGCCTCCATTGGTTGGGTCATGTACCCAGCTATTTGTACCTATTATATGTGAGCTGGCATCCTGTAAAAAGTCACAAGGAGAACCTTCATCTTCTTTTCAATGATGTTTGCAAGAGTGACATGAAGTTTCTCCACATGAACATTAAAAAAGTGGGAAGACATTGCTAATGATTTCTACAGATCCAATCCATCACCGGAACTGTAAAAATCTGTAAAACTTTCCAGAAGTTTATCATTTAGATACATATGATTATGTCTATATATGCAACTATATGCATGAGAATACATACATTAAAAAAAACATACTAATCTGCATGTATGCATACATACAAACAAAAATACCCTGCTGTTGATGTTGAAATTCCGATGAAGGAGCCCTGAATCTAAGTTGGAGACCAGCTCTTCCTCTATTGGCAAGAAATCTTGAAATAAAACTGAATAATGACATACATACATACACACATACATACATACATACATACATACATACATACATACTTCAATATTTAACTGATATGGTCATCATCCTTGTAGTTTAGCCACAGGCTTAGCACTAACTAATCAAACATGATCAAGGGCATTCCAGCATTGATAATCCTCTCTGAATTTTTTCAGTCATAATGTACTTAACACTGCATACTGTGCATATTCTAGTTTTAGAATATTTACACCACATTCCTGCATGCCAGAAGAAGTAATTAATAAGGTTCACAAGAAGGGCATCCAATTAAATTGTTGCTTCAAAAACCTGCTGCACCCATGCCAGACTAGAAAAGCAGACATAAAATAATAATGGTGATGAATGGATGAATCATGTATTTAGAATTACATCATCTAATCTGAACTATATTTTTAAAGAAGATCAGGGTGTAATTTGAGGGAAATTGACTTCTATCTTTAGCAGACTGAACAACCACATAGAGGTTCCCTCATCAAATACCTTCAGCATCGGTTGCCTCTTTTTACATTCTAAACTAACATTTCAGCACGGCCAGATTTTCCTTTCATCCTTCGATAAGTCTTTAAAATCAAGCAACTGTATTTTGATAATAACCCTTGTAACATCATGTGAGGATTACAAATCTCTTCTCTCTTTCTCTTTACTTGTTTCAGTCATTTGACTGTGGCCATGCTGGAGCACCACCTTTAGTCAAGGAAATCGACCCTAGGAATTATTCTTTGTAAGCCTAGTACTATTCTATTGGCCACTTTTTGCTAAACTACTAAGTTACGGGGATGTAAACACACCAGCATCAGTTGTCAAATGATGCTGGTGTGTTGCTGGTGTGTTGGGTGGGTGGGGGGGACAAACACAGACACATAAACACACACACATATATATACATATATACCATGGGCTTCTTTCTGTTTCTGTCTACCAAATCCACTCACAAGGCTTTGGTCGGCCCGAGGCTATAGTAGAAGACACTTTCCCAAGGTGCCTCGCAGTGGGACTGAACCTGGAACCATATGGTTGGTAAGCAAGCTACTTACCACACAGCCACTCGTGCACCTATGAGCATCATTGTTGTACAAGCTTTGTTGTTTATTTCCAGTCATCCATGATAAAACTCTCTGCCATGGGGAAATATTACCTTGTTTGGAAATAGGCAAGGGTTAGCAACAGGAAAGGTGTGAATAAGATGTAGCTCAACAAATTCTGTTTGACCCATGCATACACGGAAAAGTAGACATTAAAAGATGAGGATGATGATGACGATGATAATTGAAACAGATAAATACTCTACCTCACAAAATTTGATCTTGTAAATTATCAGAAAAAATAACCAGTATTTATCAGATATTGTAATTTATGTATATTATTTTTTGTATTTTAGAAAACCATTTTTTATAAAAAGAAAATAGATTGAAAGACAAAAGAATCCCTTCAGTCAGGACTATGAGTTATAATTAGCAAATCTTTCTTAAAGGTGTCTGCTTTCGAATTATGCTTGTCTTGTGAAACTAAACATATTGCCACTAAATGATCAAAATATTCTAGACAATACATAATTAAATGAATAAATAAATACTGTGATTGATTTTTATGATGGAAATGTTTTTTGAACTTACTTTTTTAAAATCATTTTTACCCCAGTTCTTAATGCAATAACTATAGTGAATAGAATTGTCAAATAAATATATATAAGAAAGACAGATGTAGATTTGGAAAGGCTCTTTAAATATCCAGAATCAGACAAACAACAAACCAACAAGGATGCCTTTATGTGGTCACTCGACCTGCTAGAAACACTAGCCAAATATTCTTTAAAATCACACCTTAATGTCTTGCAAAAAGGCAAAAAAGTGTATTTGGACATACTCTATCTTTAACTCTTTAACATTTAAACTAGCCATGTCTGGGCCAAATATTCTTCCTGTTCTATGTTCAAACAAACCATATCTGGCCTCTTAAACCTACTTTACAATGTTATTCCTCTAGTGAAGAGTCACATCACTGAGATCTCAAAGCTACAAGACAATGCATGAGTAATTCAAAATAATCCTTTCTACTATGGGCACAAGGCTTGAAATTTGGAAGAGGAGACAAGTTGATTATATCGACCCCCAGTATCTCACTGGAACTTGATTTATCAACCTCAAAAGGATGAAAAGGTAAAGTCGACCTTAATGGAATTTGAACCCAGGACGTAGCAACGGACAAAATAACACTATGTATTTCATCCAGCATGCTAACGATTCTGCCAGCTCACCACCTTTAAGTAATTCAAAATAATGTGAATATATAAGCATTACATTTGATAGGGCAACTTAAACTCTAAAGGGTTAATCTTTTACTTGCTTCAGTCACTGGACTCTGGGCATGTCGGAGTACAGCCTTGAAAGTTTTAGTCAAAGAAATCCCACCACCAGTACTTACTCTGAAGTCTGGTATTTATTCTATCAGCTTCTTTGGCTGAGTCTCTTAGTTAAGAGACCATAAATAAACCAACATCAGTGTTCAAGCAATGGATTAGGAGGAACACACACAAACACACATGGCTGCATTTCAATGACTGAAACAAATAAAAGAGATTTTTTGGTTGCCTTGGTTTTTTTTTTTTTTTTGTTTTGGTTTTTTTTTTTCCCATTTTCTCAAATAATGATATTCTGTCCAGTCAAAGACATATAAGGTAGTATAGTGTTCTGAAAATCAAAACTGTATAAGATAATGCTGAACTGTACACATTGATTTTGGTATCTGAATGACATTCGCATTCATGATATTACATCTGACATAAAGAGAAATATAAGTTCACTTTATATATATCTTTAGATAAGTGATGCATAACTTACCTATTATTGTATGTGCCAAACATAATTGTCCGTTTAGTTCAGATATGTTCATTAGTTCATATTTTGCAGTTTTATGTTTAGATATTATCTAGATCAACTTTGTCTTTTGCTTCTCCATGATCAAGTCATTGAGTACCAGTTGCTTTTATCAAAACAAACTTCCACCTCAACCTCTATCTTTCATCTTTTACTTGTTTCAGTTACTGGACTGCAACCATGCTGGGGCACTGCCTTGAAGTGTTTTAGTCAAAGAAATCAACCCCAGTACTTACTTTTAAGTCTGGTATATTTCTTTTTATAAGTCTCTTTGGTGAACTGTTATGCTATAGAGCGGTAAACAAACCGGCAAGTGGTGGGCTAGAGAAAAACACAAAGATACACACACAACACACTTGCACAAGCACACACATACATATACAATGGGCATCCACGTAGTTTCCTTCTACCAAATTCATTCACAAGTCACTGATCAACCTGGTGTTATAACAAAAGACATTTGCCAAAAGTGCTACACAGTGGTACTGAACCCTGAACCATATGGTTGTGAAGCAAGCTTCTTAACCACACGACCATGTCTGATCATTTTTTATTTTCTTCTAAATTATTAGTATTTCTCTAAAAAAAATTATCGGAAAATTCTCCATCAAAATAGTATAAATTGATAAAATAGTATCAGTAAAGAAATATCTCTAGCTGGTTAATTTGTATAATATATACAGTTTAAATACCTATGAATTATTTCTTTTCACTGCTTTCATGGATTCCCATGACTTACTTTCACTATCTATTGGGTTGTCCGGAAAGTTTGTGCCGATTTTTAAAGGAAAGAAAAAGGTCAATAAATACTTGCCATTATATTTTTAATCAACCAAATATAATCCATTTTGTTGCACTATGTGTCTCTATCTTTCCTTTAACTTGAAAATACCCTCTTCCCAGAATTGAGGTTGTTTCATGGCAAAGAATTCATCAAGGTATCTTTTTACGTCATCCAAGGAAATGAAATTTTTACCATTAAGACTATTCTGCAGAGACCTGAATAAGTGGAAATCTGAAGGAGCATTATCTGGTGAATATGGAGGGTAGGGTAACACATTTCAGCTGAGCTGCAACAATTTTTGTCTGGTTCCCAAAACATCAAGTGCCGAAAATTAACATTCTTATCTTCCATTTTAAAGGGTACACAGAATTAACACAGGTTATAGGAACATAAACATTCTTCCATGAAAAGATAGCTTAAACTGTGCTCTAAATGGAGGTGTAGTCAAATCCTATTTTATGGACTCAACCATGTTCTAATATAAGTCGAAAGGTAAGCTACTATAAATTGGCACAAACTTTCTGGACAACCCAATACTTCCATTATTAGGAATTTGAATTGGGAGCTTGAGTCATAGTGAATCTTTCATTAGCCCATTAGCTGATTATACAACCATGGACACAACCCCTATGGATGAATTGCAGTTACTGTCTTGATAAAGTCTGGTGATCCTGACCATTGATCTTCAAGGATTTCTCCACTCAGCATCAATGTACAAAGTGCTTTTGGCTCAACTGAGCTCTTCTACTACCTCTTCACAATCTGCCATAACTTCACCATATCTCTGGTAGGGTGAATGCCAAAGGGCAGCCTGTAACTATCCTGGGCACAGGTGTCATTCTGTGAGGTATTTTGAAATACTCGTGCACCCAAAGTTATGAAAGGTTTGTCTGACCTTGTTTGTCTCCTCTATGTTTAACCTCCTGTGGGTAATAAAGAAATAAATTAATTAATGATAGCATGTTTGCCACACTTAGGGTTTTAGCCCTTACTTTACTATCTACTTACTATGCAGATGATATCCCTGGGTTATTTCTCTTGATTCTACAAGTCATAAGAGCATTGGTATATATTACATATAGAAACAGGCATGGCTGTGTGATTAAGATGTTCACTTTGCAATCACATGGTTTCAGGTTCTATACCACTGCTTGATGCTTAGGGAAAGCGTCTTGTTTTGCTCCAGGGTCAACCAATACCTTGTGAGGGAATTTGGGAAATGGAAACTGTATGGAAACTTGTCATATATACATGTCTGTGTGTGCATAGGTTTGTGTTTGTCCCCCTCCACTTGACAACTAGTGTTGTTTTAATTACATCCCTATAATTTGTTTACACCCCTATAATTTGTTTATGTCCCTATAACTAGTGTCAATTTGTCCAGCTATCCCCTTCAAGATGATGCCCCAACATGGCCACAGTCCAGTGACTGAAATGAGTTAAAGGTACAAAGTAAATATACTGCTTTTTCTTTGTATGTCTGGTAAACCTGAAGCATTAAGCTTCACTGAGGAGGGTCTTAGTAAGATTGAAACATGTCCAAAGTTGTCATTATGTCTCCTGTAGAACAGACTATTCTTCCATTTCTTCCCTTTCACTTTCAATGTCCAGTTTTAATTTGGAATCTGGTGCATCAATCCATTTCCAGTTGTTTTTATTTAGATTGTCTCTGTTGTCTTTGATTAGTTCACTTGACCATTATCCAATAATATTCACTTCGTAGGTGGCAAACTGGCAGAGTGGTTATCATGCTGGGCAAAATGCTTAGTGGCATTTCATGTCTTTACATTCTGAGTTCAAATTCCACTGAGGCTGACTTTACCTTTCATCCTTTCGTGATCAATAAAGATAAATACCAATTGAGTTGATGTGACTGACCTACTTACTTCTCTCAAATTACTGGCCTTGTGCCAAAATTTGAAATCAATAATATTCACTTCCTTTTGATATGGTTATGAATTCAATTCTTTAAAGGTAGCATGCTTACCATATTATACATGTTAGCATTCGCATCACTATTAAATATATTAATTTAGATTGACATTCCAGAGATACCTACCTGTACTTTTATTTGTAGGCAAGAAAATTGTCCAAACATTTATGGCACAAATATGTAACCAATATTTTAAATATAAGGAGTTGACTGAGGAAATTTGACTGTTTGTTATATTGAGCAAAGATTTTTCATATTATTGTCTCAAATCCTTGGGCTCATAGAGCTGATTACTCAGTTTCCATGGTGTATAAATGGCCAAAATCACAACATTTCTCATGAAAAGGACATGAGTCTTTTGCAGGGATATTCAGTCACAGCTAAGTGGACTTGAAGCAATATGAAATGAAGTGTTTTGCTCAAGAACACAATTCATCAAATAAACTGAAGCCTGGAACTGAAATCACAATTTTGTTGTTGGGAGGGTAACACCCTAACCACTATATGGAGTGCACTGAGAAATTTTACATATTTTTTTTTATTCAGTCTGATGTGACTGTTTCAATAGAAGAATACCATTTTTTGAATTTTACTTATAGTATCAGGATATAGAAAAGCACACACACATACATATATCTATCTATTTTTATGTATCTTTATATATCAAATGAGAAAGAGAATGACAGGAAGTGTGAGTAATTTTGGACTTCCAAAATTTCATATTCATCTTACATTTTTACAAATGCATCACAGCTTCTCCTGTTTCTCTAATACGGTATGGCATTTCTGCTTTCTTTGTCATACAGTACGATATTTCTACTCTCACATTACAGTACTTCAGTACTACTTCTACCATACAGCATGATTCTACCATGTAGTATCATATAGCACTTTCCCTGTATGTGATAGCTTTCTACTTTATTTGTCATATGACAACATTTCTGCTTTCAAAACCATAAGTAATACATCTATTTTTTTTCCCATACACTATACAAAAATGTACTTCTATTACTCCAGCTACACAGCATAACTTTTATATCTACTCTGCAGTGTAACAATTCCATTTTTTCTTCTACACAATATAACACATCTATTCTCTATGCCATAAGGTACAACACTTATTTTTTTCTGCTTTATAGTGTAAGATGTCCATTGTCTCTGCCATACAGTACAACACATCTTTTGTCTACTACACAGAGTAATACTTCTCTTATCACTGCCATACTGTGTAGCATTTCTACTCTCCCTGTCATACAGAATATTACTTTGATTATCTTGACCATGCAGTGTAACACTTCTATTGTCTCTGCTGCACAGAATAAAACTTTTATCATCTCTGCCACTTGTATTTCCCTTTTTTCTCTCTGCTACCAAATATATCACTTCTGTTGTCACTGCCAAACAGTATAACACTCCTATTGTCGCTGCTGTACTCTGTAATACTTATTGTTAATGCCATACTATGTAACATATATATATTGTCACTGCCATACAGTGTTACACTTCTATTGTCAATACCATACACTCTATCACTTCTATTATCTCTGGCATACTGTGTAATACTTCTAATGTCACTGCTACACTATATAACACTTCTCTTGTCACTGCCATACTATGTAGCACCTTGTTCTTGCTCTTCTGTACAAGCATTCTATTGTCTATATCATGCAATAAAGTATCTTAGCCATTTCTGCAATATAGTTTAAGAATTTGTAATGCACACCTTTCAGAGTTATTTTATTGGTTGGGTCATAACATCTAAATACACACAGATTTGGCTTCCAATTTTGGTTGAAATAATTGAATCTATCAGCTTTAACAAATGCAAAGAAAACTGAATAGTTTAGGTCCCTCAATGGTCGTGTGCAGCACATCTAGCACAAATAATTGCATATATGATAAAAAACAAAGATAAGCAAAAGCAACCGTGATAGACATAAGCAATTAGATCAGTTCACACTCAAAGCATTTAAATTAAAGAGGTAGTAGTGTTACAATGTCTCCAAACAAGTCTTTTTTTTTGTTTTGGTTTTGTTATTTTAGTATTAACATAATGAATCGAGATATTAGAAATCAGATAAAAGAGTAAAGACCCCCTTCAGTCGTGAATGACAATGGAATTGCACTTAGAAGTTTCCATCCAAGACACAAGTTTGTGCAAGGTTGTTTATAAGAGACCAGCAGTTACCCATGCACACCAGTCCCCATTGTCCATGCCACCAATGTTATCCAAGAGAAAAGCAAAAGCTGCTACAGCTTGGCACTAGTGACATCACAACTCATTTCTACAGATGAGTTAACTTGAGCAACATGAAATAAAGTGTCTTGCTCAAGAACACAACGCACAGCCCAAACCAGGAATCGAACTCACTACTTCATGATTGTGTGCCTGACACTCTAACCACTGAGCCATAATCAGACTGTTTAGGAAAATGTATTTGTTAAAGTTACAGCTTGTACATCTTCCAAATGCCTATGAGAAAACCAAACACTGGATGATAGGTACATCATGCCACCCTCTTTTATATCTACACCTGCTCCATGGGTGTCTTTAGAAGAGTTTGCTCTATTGTAAGAATTCAGACCAGGCTCTAGGCAGGGGATTATCATGTAATTGTGGTGTATCCACACCCTTTACCCTTCTTTAGATACCAATATCTAAAACTTAGATTTCTTAGAGGACCTACAAAGGCCATTGGCATAGCTTCTTCCTTCTGAGCCAAGCAAAATAAAAAGTAGAATGAACACTAATGAAGGCATGTGAATAAAATGTGAAAATGCAAAATCCTAAAATAATAAGAATAAATTTCAATGAAAGGTAGTTTATTGCAGCAAAATCTAAAACTGCTTTTATTGATTCATAGAAGTTCGTTTGGTACATCAAGTTAGTTTTGCCAAATAATATAATGAGTTAAACAGAAGATAGCATTACAGTTTCTTTTTCTACATTTAAGATTGAGCTGTTAGCAAAGCCTCTCAGAGGATCTAATTCTAATGAGATAGGAGGGAAATATAAAATTAAACCTTCAAAAGATACAGCAAAAGAGCCAGTTTCCTTTCATCCCAAATAAAATATTACCAATATTACTTAACTTCAAACATATCTTATGCCAGATTTACATCTAATGAAGTCTTGAAACCTTTGCCTAAATTGCAGCATGTATGTTTCAATTTTATACCATATGAAAATATTTAAAATGTTTTGGTTTGTGAGAAGACATGGCAAAATTATAAAGCTGAAAAATAAAGTTCAATTCTAGCTTACAAATTAATGTCATTTGATTAATTATTAGAAAGGATCCAGAAAAAAGATGTCTAAACAAAATAAACCAAGGTAAAATGATATTTAGAGGTCAGAATGATCAAATGAGTTTGGATCAATGTCTTTAACATGATTATTGCAAAGTTATTTTTGGTTATTTTGAAGTAAATTTTAACGTATATCATGTCAGGTACCTTAAAAAAGCTAACTATAAATATATATGTAGAATTAAGTAAATAAACTGAACTAAGAGAAATAATTCAAATGGACCAACAGCATGAATTTGGATAAACAAACTTAAAAAAACTATGTACTAAATGTGATATGCAAAAATTCTTAATTAAACTTTCCCACTCAGTTCAAGAAAGAAAAAGCAAACTTAAAAGTAGCTGTCAGTGACTCTCAAGAAAAGGGGAGATAATTTTTTAAAATTTAAGAATTAATCTCTGAAAGTAAAAAAAAGTCTGATCTTCATTTCAGGCAAGAGAGACAACTAGGGAAATGTTTCAGTGTGTTAGATCTCATCAGCATTGAAAAGTTTACTCAATATTAAATATTAAACAAAATATGTTACTCAATGACTAATATTATTTCAGTATTGAGTGAGAAATTCCTGTAAGATAGAGCTATAATTGACTTTTATGTAGGGTTCCTTTGCATCAGTATACTAAAAAAAAGTATCAGTTACAAGTACATATAACTTTTACTAAATACCTTCAAGTCCTTTTGATGATTCTACTTCAAAATAAAACAACATATCACTTTAAAGATATTCTCTGAATCTATTTTTATATGGTCTCGTGAAGAATATAAATTTAGACATAAATTTTGAAAAATGACTATAAACAACAAATTTCGAATTTTTATTGTTTAAACAATATTAATGACTATATTTAAAATATAAAACATATTTGTGCTACATTTAAAAAATTTTAATATAAAATGAAATCTCCAAGTTACTAATTTATATGTGTCTGTAAGTGTGTGAATATGTGTGTGTCTGTGATATATATATATATACATAGTTATATACATATATATATACATATATATATATATATATAAATACATATACATACTTATATTTATATATACAGACATACACTCAAACATTCACCTATTGATATATTACGTAAATATACATATTTACACACAAGTATATATATATATTAATGTTTGCTTTTTGTTAAGTTTTATATAAAAACAAAGCAACAGTAACAAAAAGATTACTCAATACTTTTTAGTAGAGTACATGTTTATTAAACATTTACAAGAAAACAGCTCATAGTAACTTCGAAGGTTTAGATTGCTTGCCTTCATCAGACTGTGTTGTACTAAAGTTCTTTTTGGTTCTATGTAGTCTTTGGCAAGTTTTCTTTCAGGGTGGAAGTGTAGGGTGGAGTAAAGTAAAATAATAATTAGGTATGATCCTCATAGTTCTGGGAAGCAGATGTTTAAAAAAGGAAATAGAGGAGGATGAAGAGGAGTATGTGTTTGCAGGGTGTGGGTTGATAGAAAGCTATTGTGGGGAGATTTTGTTTGGCATGATGTAGAAATTATATTATCATCCAGGGTTCAGTCATACATGGAAGTATCTATGTAAACAGGTATGTTTAATTCAGGCCACAAAATATTTTGTTATATGAAAATTGCTTTTTGTTGCGTTTTAGGGTTCACAAAACAATGTTTATAGATGAATCTGTGGGCCACCTAGCATATATGAGACTGAGCTTCAATTGATGTTGGTGCTATTAAATTGCTCTTCAGAAGTTTCTAATGGCATTTTTTCAGGGGGTTAGTATTGAAAGTTTTGCTGCTATGAATTACACTAGTTTATTTCTGGTATGGCTATTTGTATTTATATCATATTTTATAGCCAAATACATACATGTAACTACATGGTATTGCTTATACATCCAGCTGAATGTACAAGTATGATGTATTTTATTTGGTAACTTGATCTATAAGAAAATATGCATGTGTAAACAATATGTCATACATAAATATAGCAATATATATGCACATCAACATATAGATGTGCATATATCTCTGCCCATATGCATATGTATATATTTACACATATACCTATGTAATTAGGTTAAGCAATGCACCCATAAAGTATGAGTGTGTGTGTTTGTATATATGTTTGTGTGTGTATACATATATTTACATATATGCAAATGCACACACAGACACACACACACATATTTATATACATATATACATATATTTATATGCACACAGCCATACACATGTAAGCATACATGCCTAATTTCAATCATATACAAGTCTCTCACATCTTCATATGAAAAAGAAATGCGCCCTTTTTAAAGCCTAGCCAGGCTCAAGGGCCTAGTTTCCTGGTTTCTATGGCGTATGTGTTCCCTAGCTGTACAGGACACCAGTCCATCACAGCGTTACTCATTTTTGCCAGCTGAGTGGACTGGAGCAACATGAAATGAAGTGTTTTGCTCAAAAACTCAACGCGTTGCTCGGTCCAGGAATCAAAACCACAATCTTACGATCATGGTGCTGACACCCTAATTTCAATTATATACAAGTCTCTCACATCTTCATATAAAAAAAATGCGCCCTTTTTAAAGCCTAGCCAGGCTCATGGGCCCGGTTTCCTGGTTTCTATGGCATATGTGTTACCCAG
>NC_043002.1:37302785-37307785 GCF_006345805.1 Octopus sinensis | reverse complement strand
AGTAGACAAGGATATTCATGTGCATCGCAGCAACGCAATCATAAGGAACAATATTCAGTTGTGGGTCCCTCTTGAACTATCATGGCACTTTTCCACCCAGATTTCCTTTTCCATTACCATAAACATTTTCATAACTTCGTAGTTGACTCACCTGTATACATTGGCTAAAGCCTTTAATACCCAGCTGCTCTCTCAGCTCAATTTTGCTCTGTCCTTTATACATTACAAAACATGCTCACCTCATTTCTTCTCCAGCCTCCACAGACCTTCTACATCCTATGCCTAATGTTTTCTTATGATGCAACGTCACATTTCTTTTGCAAAAGCTTCCTATCACCTGCTACTGTCCTGAGAAAGAACCTCTTTATTGACAACTATGGTATTAACTTACTAAATGTCTTCCTCTGCTTCTTCACTTTATGCATTTCCTACAACCAGCATTAGAACTGATCGGATCATATGGGTAACATGTCTCTCATGATACCATTTGAGAAGTTCTATATTCAGGGTGCTTCTACTATTAACTACTCCATTACATCTAGCTCACTGAAAACCTGTAACCAACATCGCTATTTTAATTAATTTTGATATAAAATATAATTCTAGTGGGAAAAAAACCCATTCATCTAAACACTTCACTCGACTATAAATCATTTAAACAGACAAGAAAGTGAAGTAGTTTATTCTTTGCTGAGCAACTATGAGTCAACAAGGAATCATCTTCATGGTTGTTCAATCTGCCAGAAATAGTGGCTAAATCTCCCTCAAATACATCTTATTAACTTAAAAAGTGAGGCATACATTTGACAATATAGTCCTGAATAAAAATATGCAATACTCATTTTTGGAACGTCTTTCATCATAGCCGTTGTTCAGTCATAGTTGGCCTGGAGCCTAACAACAATCAACAACTAAGCAAACAGTAGTTACCTAGCTGAATGCATTCAAAATCTAGCAACAATCCCAGTTGGATCTGCTGTTTCTACTTTCATTGCTTTAATATCAGTATTAAAAAGTATACTGAAGTTTTTACCTCAATAGCTAACATGGCTCAGTAGATAATGGTTAGTACTGCACTCACGATCAAAATATTTCTGAACCAGGCAGTCTGTTGTGTTCTTGAGCAAAATACATTATTTCACAGTGCTCCAGTCCACTCAGTGGTAAATTAATCCTAGTAATAGCTGGGAAGTTGGCCCTTTGACAGACTAGCATGCCATTCAGTGGGGAGTGTTGTAATCTCATGAATCCTAGAGCTCATGACAAACCTAAGCTAACCTTCTGTCAGCTTCACTGAAGTAGTCTTTCAATATCCCACTCATGTGATCCATTCTATGACATTTCTGAGTTACTTCCTTTCAAATCAGAATCAAAATCAAAATCTAAAAGGAAATTGTAGTTGTTGTCGATACCAATGCTGTCTGACTGGCACCCATGCTGGTGGCACGTAATAAGTACCATTCAAGTGTGAGTCAATGCCAGTGTTGCCTGACTGGATCCCCATGCTAGTGGCATGTAAAAAAAGCACCATCCGAACGTGGTTGATACCAGTGACCCCTGACTGGCTCTTGTGCTGGTGGCACGTAAAAAGCACCATCCAAACGTGGTCAATGCCAGTACTGCCTGACAGGACCCCATGTCAGTGGCACGTAAAAAGCACCCACTACACTCTCGGAGTAGTTGGCATTACAAAGGGCATTTAGCTGTAGAAACCTTGCCAGATCAGATTCGAGCCTAGAACAGCCTGGTGCAGCCTACTGGCTTGCCAGCCCTCAGTAAAACCGTCCAACCCATGCCAGCATGGAAAACAGACGTTAAACAATGATGATGATGACTGTTACTCTTCCAAATTTTAATTACATTTAACTCCAGTAACATTATGGATCATACAAACACACTGCTTTGCATTTCAAAGCTATCCACATAATGCCAAACATAAACAAACAACCCACTTGCAGCTTTTTTCTTCTATCAAGCTTTTTAATATTTTAACCTGATACTTCCTCTCTTCCATATCTTCTCGGACTATAACAACTCTTATAACTATTTCCTCCACCTTGTCACTCCCTATTTAGGTAAAGCCCCAACCCATCCCTAGAACGAGTCCAGGCATTGCAGCAGGTTATTCCTTTGGAATGCATCATTTTCTGTTGTTTATGAGATTTCCCCTCTATCATAAATTTCACACTCTCCAATACTATACCCCTCGCAGTTAAGGGGTCTTGCTTTGGGGTACTTGGTGACCTCACTAGTACTGGTGTCACACAAAAAAATGCACCCAGTACACTCTGCAAAATGGTTGGCATTAGGAAGAGCATCTAGCAGTAAAAACATGCCTGCTTGGAAAAAGAGGCATTAAACAGTGGTGGTAGTGGCGGCGGCGGCGGCAGTGATGGTGGTGGCGGTGGTGGTGGTGGTGGTGGTGGCTGTGGTGGTGGCAGTGGTGGCGGCAGCGCTGGTGGCAGGGGCAGCAGGGACAGCGGCAGCAGCGGCGGTGGTGGTGGTGGTGCTGGTGCTGGTGCTGGTGCTGGTGGTGATACTCTTTGGTATAGATTTTCTTTTGTCTTATTTGCTTTTTTTTTTCTTCTCAGTCTTCATCAGTCCCAACACAAAGTCTGCAACCACCCTTATCACAAGCATCTGACATTTCTGTTTTTGTTAAATACAGATTTAATTTCCCTTTCGTGCTCACCAGAGAGGTAGGCTAGCACCCAATTGGATATTAGGCTTTCTGAAGTCTGAGCCTTCTTCATTTCGTCATATACCTTCATGGCACTTATTTTGTTATTTCACATAGACTCATCCTGTAGCTTCTTGAATATGACCGTTTAAATTACCAGTTATAATATTACAATATTGTTGGAATTAATTCTTGAGATAGACTGCTCCAGATAGACTCATAGAGTCAGTGTTTTTTTTACTTGTTTTATCATTTCTTTGTTTGGGTTTTTCTTTTCTGTTCTTGGGTTTTTTTGCGATACCAATAATAACCTTACTTGTAGGGCATATATAGAGGTCATGATTACAGTCACATTGACTATTGTTATGAGTTTAATTATTGTATGAAGTCTTGGACTCCTTGAATCAAAGAAACCCCTGCACAGTCATTGAACTTGCTAGAAAAAATCAGTCTAATCTCTCTCAAATCTCACTCTACCATCCTAGAAGACAAAAATGCACATTTTATATTCTAATCAAGGTTATAATATGTCTATATCAGGCTAAGGCAGTGAGCTGGCAGAATGAATAGCATGCTGGGCAAAATGCTTAACAACCTATCTTTACATTTTAAGTTCAAATTCTGCCATGGTCGACTTTGCCTTTCATCTTTTCAAGGGTCTATAAAATAAGTACCAGTTGAGCCCTAGGGTCGATGTAACTTACTTGCCCTCTCTGACCTTATACCAAAATTTGCTGACCTTATTGCCAAAATTTGAAACCAATATGGCTTGAGGAAGCATTGGCAACTATTTTCTTGAAGTAGGCCCCATGAGACTTGGTTCATCATTAGGCAAGCCACACTACCAAAAACATTAATGGAAATTTTTCAGTAGGTGTACCATTCTGAAGGTCCCACAGGCTACAAGATGCATATGACTGATCAAGAAAAAATAGCATGATGGTCACAGAATGTTTTGAATTATAGGCTTGTCAAGGGTGGAACACTTTTGGTCATAAGTCTGCTCTGTTAGGGTCAATATGGGATTAAGTAACTCTGATATATTACACACATCCCCTCAACTGTTCTATGACTAGGTTATCTTAACCAGCTCACCAAATATAGTTTTCATCATACCAGCCTTATGCGACACCTGAAATGAAGAACATGACAAGAACTATTTTACAGTTTTTGGTAGAATTGCCTGAAGGCTTGTGTGTGTGTGTGTGTGTGTGTTGTGTGTATATGTATGTGTATGTGTGTGTGTGGTGTATGTGTGTGCACATGCATGTGTGCACATGTGAGTGAGCATATGTGTGTGTGAGTGCTTGTGCAAGTGTGTGTGAGCATGAGTGTTGTATGTGTGTGTGTGTGTGTGTGTGTGAGTGAATGAGTGAGATGCCCTTGTATTGTCATTGCTATTTAGCCCCACGTTAACCCTGAGAGAGCAGAACTATGATCAGAGTATCTCCTCAGGGTATCTCAGGGAACGTGGCATATGTAGGACAACATTATCAATGTATCCTTTCCTTCTAAATTCAGTAGAGTGAGATTAGAGAAAAATTTGGTTGTCATTTCTAGCTACTCAAATGATCGCACTAAGAGTTGGCTTAAAGTGTTGGCTCATCTCACATGCAAACAGGTATGTATGCATAAGTAAGTGTTGGACTGTGCACAGGTGTATATGTACCATGTAACTGTGTATATGAAATTTGTATGTACTGAACCACAGCTTATTTATTGCAAAGCTAATTACAATAAATAAAAAAAAAGAATTGCTAAATATAATACTTTGTAGTTATATGTTTGGGTTTCTACTGCTTTCTCTGCCAAAAACTTGTTGCCTCATGCACAATAATCCATAGTGATTGGACTCAAAGCTCTGCCTTGCATATTTGATTTGACGTAAACACTACACAAATCTTCTCATATTAGCATTGACTGTAACATTTTAAATAGCATTTTGTGCTACACAAAAATTCTTACTGATAAGATCATTTTCTTTTCCAACAAAAACCAAGTTTTGCTTTTTATTCTACTACTATTGTTATTATTATTATCAGTTTTATTATCATTGTTGTTGTTGTTGTTGTTGTGTTTTGTATGAGCTGGTCTAAGTCTCACCTAAAGACCTAAGTAACAGCAAGTTGGACATTTTACTATGGGTGTTATTTATAATTAGCAATGGTATATTGTAGAAAGAGGGGGAACCAGATTCTGAGAACTAAGATTATTATTTTTATTATTATTATAATATTATTATTATTATTATTATTATTATTATTATTATTATTATTATTATTATTATTATTATTATTAAGGTGGTGAGCTGGCAAAATCA
>NC_043002.1:37210285-37300285 GCF_006345805.1 Octopus sinensis | reverse complement strand
AAAAAGTACTATTCGAGCATGGTCGATGCTGGTGCTGCCTGATTGACCCCCATGCCAGTGGCATGTAAAAAGCACCCACTATACTCTTGGAGTGGTTCGCGCTAGGAAGGGTATCCAGCTGCAGAAATCTTGACAAAACAGATTGGAGCTCAGTGCAACCTCCTGGCTTGCCAGTCTTGTTAAACTGTCCAACCTAAGCCAGCATGGAAAGCGGATGTTAAACGACAATGACGATGGGATAATGATGATGATGATGATGATGATGATGATGATATATATATATATATATTAAAAGAAAAAGGACAACAAACACCAAGGTAGAACAGGTATCTCAAATCATTTAGAATATTTAAAGAGGGTAAGGTGAATTTGAAGTCTTACAGCTGTTTCTGAGATATCCCAAGTGATAGGTTAACCTGTCTGTACATTGGGTTTTCCATCATCTAAGACAAGGTGAGTATGTTTGAAAAATCTTTTCCTCTAATACAATATATACCTGCTAACTCAGAAGCCTAATACGGATCCCTAACTCCACCCTCAGCTGTGAACATCGTCATCATCATCATCGTTTAATGTCCATTTTCCATGCTAGCATGGGTTTGACGGTTTGACAGAGGTCTGGAGAGCCAGTGGTTGCGCCATGCTTGAATCTGATCTGGTGATTTTCTACAACTGGATGCCCTTCCTGAGGTCAACCACTTGAAAAGTGTAGTGGATGCTCTTTATGTGCCTCTGGCACAGGAGTCAATCGGGCAGGCCTAGCAGTGATCATGTTCAGATGGTGTTTATTATGTACCACCAGCACAGGAGCCCTTGTGTATGGTTTGATCAACTGGACCTCTGGTGGAATATGTATATGTACATGTATTTTAGTGCATGTGCGTCCACATGCATGTTTGTTTTAATATATCTGTGTATGTGTGTAGGTGTGTGTGTATACATGTGTATTGAAATAATTGGTTAATTCTCTTAAAAGAATTGAAAAATCTTTGTAAACCTAGGTGTGGTTGTGTGTCTGTGTGGTAAGAAGCTTGCTTCCTAACCACATGGTTCCAGGTTCAGTCTCACTGTGTGACACCTTGGGTAAGTGTCTTCAACTATAGCCTTGGGCTAACCAAAACCTTGTAAGTGGATTTGGTAGATGGAAACAGAAAGAAGCTCATCGCGCGCGTGTGTGTGTGTCTTTGTGTCTGAGGAGTCTCCCATCACTGCTTGACAACTGGTGTTGTGTTTATGTCACTGTAACCTAGTGGTTCAGCAAAAGAGACCAATTGAGTAAGTACCAGGCTTAAAATAGAATTAAGTACTAGTGTCGATTCATTTAACTAGAATTGCTTCAAGGCAGTGCCCCAGCATGGCCACAGTCTAATGACTGAAACAAGTAAAAAATAAAAGATCTGTAAAAACACCTTTAACAGTACAGACACCTAAAGATCAACAGGACAAAATTTAAAGTGCCAGTTAGCAAACCAAGAATACAAAACATGTGTACATGAGCACTAGCAAAGAAGTAGCCTTACTTGATATGTTAAGGAGATAGATCTGTTATCAATAATGCAAACTCACTAAAAATATTGTCTATACAAATGTGGCAGTGAAATCTTTAATATCAGACAAACAGCGAACAAGGTATTTTAATATTATAGTTGTGATACCTGTGCCGGTGGCACATAAAAAGCACTATCCGAACGTGGCTGATGCCAGCGCTGCCTTGACTGGCTTCTGTGCC
Source organism: Octopus sinensis (assembly GCF_006345805.1). Lineage (NCBI taxonomy): Eukaryota > Metazoa > Mollusca > Cephalopoda > Octopoda > Octopodidae > Octopus > Octopus sinensis. The sequence goes on along the minus strand of NC_043002.1, from coordinate 37,298,556 downwards.
AGTGGCACGTAAAAAGCACCATCCGAACATGGCCGATGCCAGCCTCTGTTGGCACGTAAAAAGCACCCACTACACTCATGGAGTGGTTGGCGTTAGGAAGGGCATCCAGCTGTAGAAACACTGCTAGATCAGACTGGAGCCTGGTGCAGCCTCCTGGCTTCCCAGATGCCGATTGAACCGTCCAACCCATGCTAGCACGGAAAACGGATGTTAAACGATGATGATGATAATGATTATGACATGCACAAAAATAGTAAACAGTAGGAACACCAAATTAAGGAGCAGGGGTAGTTAATATTAGATTTACTCTGTGAAATTCCCAGACAGCTGAGTAGATCTATTTGATAGTGTATGTTAGCTAGGTGAACTAATTAGTTTTAACAAGAGTTCAAGCAGTGGAATAAATTTTATGTTGTGAGAAAGAAGAACTTAATGTTTTGCACAGAACCCCTTGCTGGAAAGGAATCAGATGTTTACTGATGCTGCAAAATAAATAAATTTTACCTGTAACTCAAGTAAACATTTCTTCTCTCCCTCCCTCTCTCCCCCTCTCTTTCTCTCTCTCTGTTACCAATTAAAAGTTCTGTCAAAAATGTTAGTCTTCCCCGCTTCCTCACTGCAGTATTTACTAAAGCAAAAGGTCACTGGATGCTTCTGATTTTAACTGTTTTTATTAATTAATATTAACTGATTTATAGGCAGCAAGCTGGCAGAAACGTTAGCATGCCAGGCGAAATGCTTAGCAGTATTTCATCTGTCTTTACATTCTGAGTTCAAATTCCGCTGAGTCGACTTTGCTTTTCATCCTCTCGGGAGTCAATAGATTAAGTACCAGTTGCGTACTGGTGTCGATCTAATCCACTGCACCCCCTCCCCTAGAGTAGAAAAGAATATTAACTGATTTAGAGGTATTTCATCCAGCTTTATGTTTCAAGTTCAAATCATGCTCGTGTCAATTTTGCCTTTGATCCTTATGGTGTCGTTTAAAACAAGTACCAGTTGAGCACTGGGGCCGATGCTATTGACTTACCCACTGCCTCAAAATTGCTGGCTTTGAACCAACATTTGAAACAAATACTGATTTACTAATTAATATTAGAGTACTAATTACTACTAAGTTGGCTGCAGGAAAACGTATTGGGTAAATTAGCAGAATTGCTATGGCATCAGAGGAGGAATTACAACCGTGTTTCACGGTCTGCTACCACAACAGCTCCTTTATGGGATCCAGTTAGCTCAAGACATCATCAAGAGGAACCACGTCCAGTTTCAGCCCCTACTCCTTTACCGTTTTGACATGGCAGGACCCTCCCCTTTCCTTTTGGTAGTGTCTTCAGCTCTGGTGTTGGGTGCATGTCTTCTTTCTTCTTCTTTCTTCTGTTCCCTGGCCTTTTCGATGTATCACCAGCAAGTGTCAGCTGGTGATAGAATTCTTTGAGGCATTTGTTGCCTCTTTATGTCCTGAGTTCATATGCTACCAAAGTCAATTTATTGTTCATTCTTCTGGATCTTTAAAATAAACTGTCAAGCCAGGATAGTAGCTTAGAGGAATTGATAGACCATCAGACAAAATATTTTGCAATATTTGTATAGGTTCTTTACATTCTGAGTTCCCAGGTACCTCTGATGAATTTGTCTATGTCTAGCCAACAACATGATGCCTTGTAAAAAATTTACCAGAAGGATGGCAATAATACATCTCACCTTTTAAAGGCATGGCATTTATCAAAGAAGTCACCAGGGGTTGTTCATCACTTAGATGATGTAACGAAAGAGAAAGCATAGTTATGATAGCAATGAAGGAACAGGAGAAGAAAACAGATGAGGTGAGAATGATTTGCTAAAAGTACAAGGTAAATCTGAATGAAAGGTGTAGAAAAAGTAACACCTGAGTGACAGTTAAGTGTTGTAAAATTTAGCCAATGCATGCAGGTGAATTAACATAGGTATGTTATGGAATAGAACAATGAATTATGTAGAGGAAATGGTCAAGTGATGTGAAACCTTACGATGTTTGGCTTCCAAAATATGAAGAGGTTGAAATAAAAGGTGACGTAATTGATGTTATAAACTTGTCAGTCTGTGCCCAGCATGAAAAAATGAAAATTAAAGCATTAATGATGATGGTTATTTGGCTCTATGCAACTTTTTGTGGGTTCATCAAATGAACCACATCAGGCTTAGGCTACCTAAGTTCCATGGAGCTGAACCAAACTGTTTTTAAATAATATATGTAACTCCAACTACATGTGTTGAATTCCACTTTCTTTAGATTGTCCACTCACTCATAGGTGACAACCTTGTTTAGAGGAAGGACTGGGTGCTGGGTATAATGATTAAAGAAAAAAAGCCTGGGGTGGGCAGTGATATAAGTGATAGGAAGAGAAGAGATGAGTGAAATAAGAATGTCTAAGAGAGGTAAACATGGGGTTAACCAGCCAGCTCAGAGAAGCAAAGGCCACTACAGTTGTAGTACAGAAACTAGAGTGAAGAGATGGCTTGTTGATGAGCCAAAGAATAGCAGGTGTTGGTGAGTAGTATTTCCTTCGATTCAGTCTAGAATGCAACAACATTCACTGTGCTGTGACACATGAATTATTCTTATGTACCATTTATCTCTTCTTATTATTCACCATCAGACAAAACCAGAATGGAATCCTATTATAATCCTTCTTTATATGAACATATTGCAAAAGGCTTTTTAGTTCCTTATTTATTCATTTTTGCATTTTCTATCGCATTTTTGTGAACAGCGTGTTATTGCTTCCAGGTATAAAATGAGACAATTGCTAGCTCACTGGAATTTTAATGGAGAAAGAGAGAGACAAAGGATTGCTGGGCCAATTCGCCAATTTGGGTGGATAGGAACAAATAGATATAATGTATTATACTTTGAAAGCATCACATTTTTATTTTTATTCACAAAGACTATGTATCTTTACATCTTTCATCAATATACATGTATCAGTGAAAAATACATATAGATATATATAAGTGCATGCATATATATGTGTATGTAGGCATGGCTGTGTGGTAAGAAGGTGCAGATGTGGCTGTGTGGTAAGAAGATTGCTTCCCAACCACATGGTACCAGGTTCAGTCTCACTGTGTGGCCCCTTAGGCAAGTGTCTTCTACTATAACCTCAGGCCAACCAAGCCTTATGAGTGGATAAGGTAGACAGAAACTGAAAGAATTGTGAATGTGTGTGTGTGTGTGTGTGTGTGCATATGTGTTTGTATCTGTGTTTGCATCTGTGTTTGTCTCTACATCATCACTTGATAACCGATCTTGGTGTGTTTACATCCTCATAACTTAGCAGTTTGGCAAATAAGACCAATAGAATAAGTACCAGGCTTACAAAGAATAAGTCGCTATCTTCAAATAAAAGGTGGTACTCCAGCATGGCCACAGTCAAAATAACTGAAACAAGTAAAAGAATAAAATAATATGTATATATGTGTGTATGTATGTATGTATTTATGCATGCATACACACACACACATGTATATATGTGTATCTCCACCACTTCTCTCTCATATTCTGGGTCTTTTTTATGTGGCATGTAAAATGCAAAAGCGAACAGTTGAGCTTCACACAGTCTTCTAACTTTCCAGCCCCTACGAAAAAAAACATCCAACCCATGCCAACATGGAAAACAGACATTAAATGATGATGATGATGATCATCATGATCATGATTATATATACATATATAAACACACACATATATAAATATATACATACACACATATATATATACACATATATACACATATATATACACATATATACACACATATATATATAAATATATATAAATGCATATATATATATATTATATATATATATATATGCATACACATATATAGGCCGAAACTGTAGTGATAATTGGAAGCTCGACTAATGAATAGAAAGCCACGAATGTTCTGTCCTGGTTTTCCTGTCCATCTTTGTATCGTCCATCTGTCCATATGTTTTCATTGTCATCTGTTAGGTTCTTGTTCTATTTTTGGGATTTATATATACATATAGTGGCATACATACACCTTTTGCTCAGCTTGTAAGTAAGTATATATCTAAATTCTGTACGACTTTCTTATTTCTTTCCTCTTTTCTTTTTCTCATTTTTTCACTCACCCTCTCTCACTTTCTTTCCATTCTCTTCCCTTCCATTTTCCTTTTCTTACTGCCCCTCTCACATTTCTTGGCATTCTCTTTCTTTAATCTCTCTCTACTTTCCTCTGTTATCTTCCTTGTACCTTTCCCTCTCTGTCTCTCCCTCTAGTTCCTTCCCTAATTCTTCAATCCCTCTGCCTCCTACCTCTCTCTGTTCCTCCCATGTGACTGGTGCTTGGCCAAGCATGATCTTTCTTTCTTGGCCTGAACACCGCTCACACAACACCTTACTTTCCTGTCTCCTGACTTTCATCTATGTTTGTTGCCATAGGGCTTCCACTTCACATGCCAGCTTAACTTAATTTGTCCTTTTAGTCGAAAGACACTCGTTGTTATTCTTGTTGTTTGTATTTGTAATCATGAAACATTTTCTCCATTTTCTCGTTTTTATTTTTTTTGTCCGTGTTGTCGCACATATTCACCGGCTTTCTTCCAAAACTTTAATGCCCTTAGCTGAGCTTTTTGGGTCCTATCAATTTCGAACAGTCTCAAGTGTAACAGGCTGAAACTGCAGTGATAATTGGAAACTTGATTTATGAATAGAGCACCACAAATATTCCATCCTGGTTTTCCTGTCCGTCTTTGTATCGTCCATCTGTCTGTGTGTTTCCATTGTTGTCCATTACATTCTTGTTCCATTTTGGGGATTTATATATATATATATATATATTTCGTTTTGGGATTTGGTTTGTGAGATTCTTTATATGAGTTCATGTGTTGAAGCATATTCTATTGTGTCTGGGGGGAGTCATTCTCTTTTAGTGCCTTATAATATAACACACTCACCGGTAAAATTTCCACTTATTTCTTATTTTTATTTTCTAAAATTTTCGTTGCGTCTTGCAACCTTTTCAATAGTCTTGACTCTGTCCGTTATTTACACTGCGTTCCCTTTTGTTTGTTTGTGCGCATGTGTGTATGCCTTTTTTTTTAATCATTATTATTTTTGTTTTATATATACACACATACATACACATATCACATACTAGTCTGGAACAGAGAGAACTTTCAGAATTGTAGAGGCAGAGAATATGTTGCTGCGTCAGTGATGTTAAGGTAAACATATTCAAGTTCTTTATTTTTTCCTATCTGCATATATGTTGATGCATACATGCACACACACACACACACACACACACACACACACACACACACACACACACACACACACATTCACATGCACATGCACACAACTCACAGTCACACTCACACACATATGGATTGATGAATGAATGGATAAATAGAGAGATTGATAAACAGATATATACCTGTGTGTGTATATTTATACCTATCTAAAAACAGTACTGTAGTTTATGTTTTGCAGTACCTAGGTCCAAAAACTCAGGCATAGAAATACTTAGCTCCACATATATAATTTTTACCTTTTACCTCTTTCTAGCTTCAGCCATGCTAGAACACTGCCTAGAAGAGATTTAGCTGATATCAACTTTGGTACTTATCTTTTAAGTTGTTTTTTTTTTTTTAACAGTCTGGTTTTTTTAACTTTATTGGTTACTTTTGTAGAAATGCTAAGTTACGGGGACCCATGCTAGCATGGAAAGCGGACGTTAAACGATGATGATATACACACACATACATATATATATACATATATATATATACATACATATATATATATATATTATATATATATATATATATATATATATATATAATATATATATATATATATATATATATACATACATATATATCATCATCATTTAATGTCTGTTGTCTATGCTGGCAATGGTTAGACAGTTTGACTGGGATGGCATGTTGGAAGGCTGCACCAGGCTCCAGTCTGACTTGGCATGGTTTCCTATGGCTGGATGCTCTTCCTAACACCAACCACTCCAAGTGTGTAATGGTTACTGTTACATGCCATTGGCATGGATGCCATTTGCGCAACACCCGAGTGTGTTTACATGACACCAGCACAGGTGCCAATTTGCATGACACCGGTATCTGCTGCAACTGCAATTTTGCTTGGCTTGATGGATCTTCTTCACAGGCACAACATAATGCCAAAGGTATTGGTCATTTTCCTCCGGGAGGCCCATCACTCAAAAGGAAGGATATATATATATATATATATATTCTCATTCTCATCTTTTAGCATCTGTTATCCATGCTGGTATGGGTTGGACGATTTGACCATTCTGGTAAACTGGAAGACTGCACCAGACTCTAAGAGTGTAATGGGTGCTTTTACATTCCACCAGCACAGGTGCCATTTGCATGACAACGGTATCTGCCAGAAGTGCCACTTGGCTTGGTGGATGTTCTCAAGCACAGAATAATGCCAAAAGTCTCAGCCTTCGTCATTGTTGCATATTTATATATACATATATTTATATATACATATATATATGTTTATATATATATATATATATATATATATATATATATATACTAAGCAATAAAGGGTTTAGCAACGAATTGCCTTACCACATACCGAATTTAGAAATAGCAGTCAAAGATTTATAGCTATTTCTTCTACTAAAAAGGGAGATCTCAGTAAAAACAGCAATTGGAAGGCAGACACAAACAGGTAAGAGAGAATGAATTGACGGCAATCTATCATACATTTTAAGTTATCTACGGACGTACGTTTCGAAATCAAGTCTTTAGGAAAGCATAAGAATTAAATATTAAATAATTCTATCTTACCAAAAACTTCTTTTCTCTTCAGCGTAGAATACTATAATTATAAATGATTATATATTGAATTTTGAGATACTAGAAGGCACCAACTCAACTCAGTATCAGAGCGAGCTAGAATCCGCAACTAGTATCACCAAATTCAATGTGTGAATGGAAAGATTGTGTCACCAGCCCCTTCCCACCTGCGTGTAGCCAAAACAAGATGCTGTGGTCATCTACTGAGATAAAATATGGTTATCCGTAATAATGAAGGGTGAAATTAATTAATTTGGAATAATTATCAAATACACCAAGTAGTCTTCGGCATGTAAAAGCCTCATTCGAGGAAAATTTAAGTAATACTAAGCAATAAAGGGTTTAGCAACGAATTGCCTTACCACATACCGAATTTAGAAATAGCAGTCAAAGAGTTATAGCTATTTCTTCTACTAAAAAGGGAGATCTCAGTAAAACCAGCAATTGGAAGGCAGACACAAACAGGTAAGAGAGAATGAATTGACGGCAATCTATCATACAATTTTAAGTTATCTACGGACGTACGTTTCGAATCAAGTTTTTAGGAAAGCATAAGAATTATATATTAAATAATTCTATCTTACCAAAAACTTCTTTTCTCTTCAGCGTAGAATACTATATCATAAATGATTATATATTGAATTTTGAGATACTAGAAGGCACCAACTCAACTCAGTATCAGAGTGAGCTAGAATCCCAACTAGTATCACCAAATTCATGGTGAATGGAAAGATTGTGTCACCAGCCCCTTCCCACCTGCGTGTAGCCAAAACAAGATGCTGTGGTCATCTACTGAGATAAAATATGGTTATCCGTAATAATGAAGGGTGAAATTAATTAATTTGGAATAATTATCAAATACACCAAGTAGTCTTCGGCATGTAAAAGCCTCATTCGAGGAAAATTTAAGTAATACTAAGCAATAAAGGGTTTAGCAACGAATTGCCTTACCACATACCGAATTAGAAATAGCAGTCAAAGAGTTATAGCTATTTCTTCTACTAAAAAGGGAGATCTCAGTAAAAACAGCAATTGGAAGGCAGACACAAACAGGTAAGAGAGAATGAATTGACGGCAATCTATCATACAATTTTAAGTTATCTACGGACGTACGTTTCGAAATCAAGTTTTTAGGAAAGCATAAGAATTATATATTAAATAATTCTATCTTACCAAAAACTTCTTTTCTCTTCAGCGTAGAATACTATAATCATAAATGATTATATATTGAATTTTGAGATACTAGAAGGCACCAACTCAACTCAGTATCAGAGTGAGCTAGAATCCGCAACTAGTATCACCAAATTCAATGTGTGAATGGAAAGATTGTGTCACCAGCCCCTTCCCACCCACGTGTAGCCAAAACAAGATGCTGTGGTCATCTACTGAGATAAAATATGGTTATCCGTAATAATGAAGGGTGAAATTAATTAATTTGGAATAATTATCAATTACACCAAGTAGTCTTCGGCATGTAAAAGCCTCATTCGAGGAAAATTTAAGTAATACTAAGCAATAAAGGGTTTAGCAACGAATTGCCTTACCACATACCGAATTAGAAATAGCAGTCAAAGAGTTATAGCTATTTCTTCTACTAAAAAGGGAGATCTCAGTAAAAACAGCAATTGGAAGGCAGACACAAACAGGTAAGAGAGAATGAATTGACGGCAATCTATCATACAATTTTAAGTTATCTACGGACGTACGTTTCGAAATCAAGTCTTTAGGAAAGCATAAGAATTAAATATTAAATAATTCTATCTTACCAAAAACTTCTTTTCTCTTCAGCGTAGAATACTATAATCATAAATGATTATATATTGAATTTTGAGATACTAGAAGGCACCAACTCAACTCAGTATCAGAGCGAGCTAGAATCCTCAACTAGTATCTATATTATATATATATATATATATATATATATATATATGTATATATTATATATATATATACACATACATATATCATACATATATATATATCAATTAGAAAAAAAAAACACTTTTTATCAATTCATATATATGTTTATATATACATAAAATACATACATAAACACATGTTGATTATGGGTCTGCTATGTTCTGGTTGATATGGGTCTAGGCTAAACATTAGATTCAACAACAAACTCTGTATTCCAGTTGCCACAAACACAGCACACATCTCTCTTTTTAGTTCTAGGGTATTCTTCAGATTTAACTTGTAATGGAATTGGTTACATAGTTTTTGCTTATACTTGCCACTTACGTAGCTAATATAAATCATAGCTAATGCACAGGTGCCAACAATTTGCCAGAGATAAACACCTATGCAATGTTTTTGAATTAGTGATCTCATTTGCTTACTATGTGAAATGTGAAAAGTTCAAGTTTATCAACAAAATTTCAAATACAGTTTTGTGAGAGTAATCTGTGCATAAGATTTGTGTATAGGCATGTATGTATGTGTACATAACATGATGGATGCGCAATATGCATATATACAAATGTCTGTGTGTGTAGTTATATATATATATATATATATATATACACATACATACATATATATACATAAGCATACATACCCATGCACAGACACATACACACACACATAGAGAGAGAAAGAGAGAGACTCACAAACACCTATATGCACACATGTATGTGTGTGTGTAATTATGTACATATGTATATACATATATATATATATATATGTATATACATGTATGTATGTATATATATATATATGTATATATACATATACCTCGCTTGGCAACAGGTGGGGGTTGGCGTCAGGAAGGGCATCCGGCTGTAGAAAACTTGCCACATGCTTAGCGCTGTGCATATGTACATACATTTTGTAGGCCCAGACATGGCTGTGTGGTTAGGGAGCTTTCTTCCTAGCTACATGGTTTCGGGTTCAGCCCCAGCACGTGGCACTTTGGGTGAGTGTCTTCTGCTATAATCCTGGGGCCAACCGAAGCTTTGTGATTGAATTTGGTAGACGGAAGTTACTGCCGTGTGTGTATAGGTACGTGTAGGTGCTTGTGCCTCTCCGACAATGAGGGAGAGGGATACACACACACACACACACACACACACACACACACATATATATATATATGCATGTATAGATGGATATACACATATGCATAGATATTAATTCATTTGTTTTACATGCAGGCATTGGATAGATGGACATTATTAATGAGGTATTGTTTTACATCATGATACCCTTCATTTTTCTAATCATCAACTGCTTTTCAGCTAAACAATTACATGTACACACATATAATGAATGAACATGACTGATCCAAGACTAAACCATAACCACACCAACAATATCAAAACACTGTACTACAATGATCTGTTTTAGGAACCCCTATCTATGTACACAATCTGCTAGAATAGCAAGCAAATCCTCATAACAAACAATAGCACATTGGATAATGCAGGCCTAGAATATTGTGTCTCAATAAAAGACTAATCTTTGATATTAATTGGTATAATTCAACTCAATAATTATGTGACAAAATTAATGAATCCCTAAGGCAGTGAGTTGACAGAATCATTAGCATGCCAGGCAAAATGCTTAGCAGCATTTCATCTGTCTTTACATTCTGAGTTCAAATTCTGCTGAGGTCAACTTTGCCTTTCATTCTTTTAGAGTCAGTAAGTATAAGTTGGATGCTGGCCTTGTGCCAAAATGTGAAATCAGTATTGAACTATCACAGCCAACAATTTTGTGAATTATCATTGAGTCCATTTGTAGAATTACTAATCATAGTAAAAGCCACTCTTCATCCATGAATGAGTATGACTTGGTAATATGTGCCTCTGTAATCACCAGCAGATGTTGACATCCTATACACTCTTCCATCCTTTCATCCAGAAGCGCATCTTGGGTGTGATAGCTAGAATGAGAGAGAAATAGCAAGAAACATAGGTAGATAGATAGATAGACGGATAGAATTGTGTAAAAAAAGTGAGAAAGAGAGAGAACGATAGCTGAAATAGAACTTTGCTATTACTAATTTTCAATTGAGTACAATGGAGCAACATGAAATAAAGTGTCTTGCTCAAGGTCACAACATGCTACCCAGTCCTGAAATTGAACCTATAAGACTATGGTCATAAACTGAACACTCTATCCACTATGTCAGGCATCTTAGTGCAAAATAAATATTAGTTAAGATTAGTTCTGACTAGATACAGCTTGTTAATGAAAATGACTCATGGAAAACACAGACACTCTGGAAGCATGAATATTCAGTAAATAGTATGGAAGATATTCCAGATCCTGTATTAATATAATCTATGACAGGAAGGGCATCAATCTCTAAACCATTGTAGCTAAATGTCTGGATATTATTATCATGTCATTCACTTCCTCAAATAAACAGAGGAAATTGGGAGCAATTTTTAAAAAAGATTGTTATAATAGCTAAAGTTGAAGTTTAATGGACGTTGAAAGAACTAGTTGCTTTGGAAATAAAGTTCTTCTTTACAAGGCTGTTGTGGTTGTATGCATGTGTGGGAGAGGTTGGTTAAACATCTGGAATATTCAATATGGCCTGTGATAGAAAACAGACAAAGAAAATATTCAGCTGAGATTTAGACATGACATCATTATTTTAATTCACCTATCTAGGGAAATATGCTGTCCATATGCAGTCTCAAATAGTGAGGTTCTTTTCCCATCAAGATTTATTTGTATTCCATTGATAATATATCAGCTCCTATACACACACACAATCCATGCTCCAGTATAGCCTTCAATGTTATGCATAAAACATACTAACAACTTAGGAACAGAAACAGAAAGTACTTATTCACTCTTCTTAGTGATATTACACTGCACTAAGGTGGCAAGCAGACAGAATCATTGGCACTCCAGGTAAAATGCTTAATAGCATTTCTTCCATTTTTATGCTCTGAGTTCGAATGCCACCAAGGTTGACTTTGCCTTTCATCTTTCTAGAGTCCATAAAATAAGTACCAGTTGACTTAACCCCGAACTTACTGGCCTTATGTCCAAATCTGAAACCAATATTATACTGTGCTAATGCACCAACCTGGTAGAATTGTTTGCATACTGAACAAAATGCGTTGTGGTATTTCATCTGTCTTTATACTCTGGGTTCAAATTCCACTTGGGTCAACCCTGCCTTTCATTCTTCTGGGGTAGATAAAACAAGTATCAGTTGAACACAAGAGTCACTGTAATCAACATACCTGCTCCCCAGAAATTGCTGGCCTTGCATCAAAATTTGAAATCAGTATTACTCTCCACTTGATACTGGTTAAGGATTATACCACCATCACCAGCTGCAGCTGCAGCACTTTCACTTCCACTTCTAGCAGGTCAGATGTCCTGTTATGGCCATCTCTTATGTGTTTAAATATACACTGTATTTATATATATATATATATATATACACTCACACACACACACATATATTATATATATATATATATATATATAATATATATATATATATATATATATATATATATATATATATATAAAATATTATTAGAGACAAAACCACTATTTTGCAAAACAAACAAGGAAAGACTTAATCAATACATAAAATTTTAATAAATAGTCAAAAAAACTGCCACTACAATTGTTTCTTGTCTTGATCGACAATCTTCAGGTGGACTTCCAATAAGTCAGTTTCAAATTATGAAGTTTTTGTTTTGCAAAATAGTGGTCTTTCCTTGTTTGTTTTGCAAAATAGTGGTCTTTCCTTGTTTGTTTTGCAAAATAGTGGTTTTGTCTCTAATAATATTTTATAATATTTTACTATAAAATTGGATTTAATCCTAAATCTGATTTTTTCCCTGTAAATTTGGATTTATTCCCTAATATTTATTATTATATATATATATATATATATATATATATATACACACACACGCTCACACACACACATGCACATAGTTCGTTTGCCACTACACACATTTTTTTTTCTCTCCTTGTTTTCTGTGTCCCTTTCTGTTTAAGAGCGTAGGCTTGAAACGTAAAAGACTTTTTCTATTCCTGAGCGTTACACTAATACATCTGTTTGTTTTTTACACCACCTGTCTTCATCTTTTGTTATTTTCTTTCGTAAACTCTCCCTATATATATATATACATACAATGGCCTTACTTCAGTTTCCATCAAACAAATTCACTCACAAGGCTTTGGTCAGCCCAATGTCAAAGTAGAAGACACTTGCCTGCACAAGGTGCCATGCAGTAGGACTGAACCCAAAACCACATGGTTAGGAAACAAACTTCTTAAGTACACACCCATGCCTGCTCTTCTACATATTTCAAAAATCTTCCTGCTGCCTACAAATGTTCAAAAATGCATGTTACTACCACATGCACACACCCATGGTATGTGAATACTTATGGTGTGGAAAATATGTATTTTGATTCATGCAAACATGGAAGTATAAATACAAGAAATGATGAAAACAATAACAACGATGATGATAATGGCCATGACAATGATGGTGATGATGATGATGATGACGACGACAACAAGAGCGATGATGATGATAACGACCATGACAATGATGATGATGATGATGTTGATGAGGATGATGATGATGACGATGGCGACGCTGATGATGATGACGATGACGATGGTGATTGTGATGATGAGAATGATGGTGATATTGATGGAGGTGGTTGTTGTGATAGTGGTGGTGGTGGTGGTGGCAGTGGTGATGGTGGTGGTGTTGTTGTTGTTGGTTGTAGTAGTAGTAGTGGTGATGATGGTGATGATGGCAATGATGATGATGATGCAGGTAATGGCGATGGCAATGATGAGAATGGTGATATTAATGACGTCACCAAACCCACATGCACATGGCATGGCGAACACATATTGTGAAGAAAACTTGATTTAATCCATGAAAACATGGAAATATAAACACTACCTGAAATGTTGATAATGATGTTAATGAAGAGGAGGAGGAGGAAGCTGGTGATATCTATCTATATTTGCATTAATTTTCGATTTAACGGTTACAATAATGTGAAACCAGAGTGACAAATCAAATGCTTTACCAGTGAGCTGAAGATGTATTTTTATCCGAAACAATCAATGTCCTATTTTCAGCTTGACATTAACAAATCAGACTTAATTAGATACTAAATAACTGTGCGGCTAGATAGAATCAACTTTGCAGTGTTCTTTTTTTTTTTTGTTTGTCTTTTCTATTTTTTTTTTTGTTTCTCTTTTGTCTATGTTACTGCATCTAATTATCTAGTCTAACATCTTTATGTATGTGATTATTACAGAAAGTTCCTTCAGGGTAGTGGGGGATATCAATACACTGGAAATGTTCATTAAAAGTATTTACTTAATGATTTCATTTACACATTAAAGAATTCCAAAGAAATATGAATCTTTTACTCTGTAATTCTAATTAGTTATTGAATAATTGCTACAGCTGATGGCTTGTGAGTTTGTATATAAATATATATTATTTTTTATCATATTATCCGATGAAGACAGTATCTGTAAATAATCCATGGGGATTTCTTCAATCAGAAAGGGAAGCAAGAAGGAATGAGAGGGTTTGTGTTTTCAGAACTTAGTATAACACAAGAGCATATGGAATGGGAGGGAGTTCTGTCAGAGGCTAAATCTTGAAATGAAGATCTTTCAGGTAATGCCCAATATGGACTTCAGATATCATCATTGTCATTGTCACATTCATCCTCCTCCTCCTCATCATCATCATCATCATCATATGTCTCTCTTTCCATGCTGGCATTGATTGAATGAGTTTCCTGATGCAATTTTTCCCTGTTGCCACTCACTCTTAATGACCTTATGACAAGGATATATATACTCTGCCTGCTCAAAAGTTGGGATATGTATAGCACAGTGTTTAAAAATATAGAAAAAAAACCAGAAAAAACAAACAGAGTATGAATGATGAGAAGCATAAAAGTAAGTTTATTGAGTGAATTCTTTGGAAAGATGAAGAAGAATGAGAAAGTGTTTATGACAAAAATATGTCTTACAGAGACTTTGAACTAGTCTAGAATACAGGTTCCCAGACAAGTTTATCTGTTGAAAAAGGCTGGTTTGACTGAATAATGAAGAAGTCTGAATTAATTTTGCTATATCTAAATTCCCATGATTATTGACAGAAAAGCAGCTTTAGAGGATTGTTCTAGAATGTCTGCTGCTGAGCTGAAATCTATTTCTGTAAAGAATTATGTCATTGATCATATGCATCGGATTCCCTAAATAGAAAGACAAAACAACCATGCCAAAGATCTATAAGTGTAGGTATGGTTGTGTGATTAAGAAGTTCACTTCCCAACCCACATGGTTTCAGGTTCAGTCCTACTTCATGGCACCTTTGCAACTGTCTTATTATTAACTGAGTTAATTATTTACTGGTTTTTAGACATTTGAAGTAAAAACAAATTCTTCACCTGCTTCTGACCTCTACAAAAGATGAATGAACTAACCCCATGTTGAAAGCAAAACATTCAGTTAAATCAATGGTTCCTAGACTTATTCAGGCTGCTTCCCCCTTAGCACCTAGGCCACATTTCTAGGCACCCCCAACCCCGACACACACACAATTCAAAACAACTGTATTTCACAAATAAAAAAACTTAATCTAATTAACCCATTTTTTGTTGATTTTAAATCTGTTGTCCCCTTTTGGCCATTCCATTATCACCCCACTTTTCTTCAGTGCCTCCCCTAGATCTTTCCACCACCTCAAGGGGGTGGACAGTACCACCTACTTTGGGAACCACTCAGTTAAATTCTTCTTCAAGTAACCACAAATGAGATGCAATTTACCTCGAGTTTGAAAAACCTCTGAACCACATTAACTTTGGTAGATCCTTAATTTCTTCTTGTGTGTCTCTGTGAATAACATCAATGTAGTTTAGTGGTCTTCATCCTCTACTAGGATGCTGACGACTTACACATATAACATTTGATATGGCCTGTTGTTCAACATGATGACAGTAGCCAATAAAGTTGACTGTGAATTGAGCACAAATAGTTGAGATGGGGTGAAATGTGTTTATAAATTTCTATATTGATCGTGTGCTCATGCCATGTGATATTTTGAGCATTCAAGGAAAGCTCATCTTGGTGATCCTTTTCCATAGTTCAGCTTTTAGTGCCATAAAATGAATGCTATCTACACATGCCTGGAAGAAGCCAGCCTTGCTGCTAAGTATTCGATTGTAGAATGACCACTATATGCATGGTGAAGGCTGTGATATACTCAGATTTCAAATAATGGTATGCAAACAGACATGAGGGCTGCCTATTTGTCAGTTCACCTTGCAAACTCATATGCACGCATGCACATGACCATGCACATACATGCAAACAAAAAATGGCTATTTTTTTTATGGTCAGCTTCCAACTCGGGCTGCAACAACAAAGTCCACCCACCACACTTCTTTGTCCAACAGCACTACCTGAAGGTCCTAGATACATTCCAGGGCAGTGTCTGCAACCAAGTTGTCAATGTAAGCGTGACGATGTTTTCTTCTTCTTACATCACCATGAAGTGGGTTCCACAAGACTAATTTGGGTGTTTCCACTTCAGGGAATTGTACGCAGTGACCAGATAGTCTCAGCTGTCTTTGCCTGATCTTCTCGCTAACTTTCAGCAGGTCTACAAATAGGCATTCATTTGTCATATGTTGCTAAAATCAGGAGAGAAAAGGATTGAAATAGAAATTTTGGCCAATATTTACCACAAGCTATTATTGGATTCATAGTGTTATTCATAAATTAAAAATTAGTTTGAGTTAGCACAAAGAACATAACAGAACTGTTATTTATTTGTGATATTTCCACTAAGAATCTAACCAAAAATGTGTCTTCATTATTTTTAAACATCTCAATGTCTTGTAAACTGTGGCATGTTATGTTAAGATTATAGAGAGCAATGAGTTGTTGGGATGAATTTATCTGTCATATTTTCTTGTATTCTAACAAATCATACTTGACAATTGAATTTAAGTAAATCTACTTCAAGTCTTCAATATTTCTTCAACAAAACTGATGGGAGGATAGGCTTGTGCTGTTACACAGGTAATAGTGAGTTAGTTTTGTTTTGTTTTTGGTTTTTTGGGGGGAAGGGTGCTTCTTTTTTCTTTTCTTTTTTTTTTTATTTCATGACAAAATTAGCGATTTCAGAGAAAGGACAAAACTTAATTTTCCTTTTACGTTACCTTTTTGATCTTTGCTGTCCTTGCGTTTGCAGTTATATTAAAGAAATTTCTAAAAGAAAATAAAAAAAAATGGGGGAAAAACAAAAGAAAAGAAAAAATAGCTAAAAATACCCCCTTTGTAAGATGCAGGTATGGCTGTGCGGTTAAGAATATTGCTGCGCAACCACATAATTTTCGGTTCGGTCGCACCACACAACATCTTGGACAAGTATCTTCTATTGATAACCCTTGATCAACCAGTGCCTTGTGAGTGAATTTAATAGACGAAAATTGTGAGGGAGTCTGTCATATATATATATATGTATGTATATATATATATATATATGTGTGTGTGTGTGTATTCTGTGCATTCAATGAACAATGAGGTTTATTGATCAGGTAAAAATAGTGGAATGTCTTTACCATTTAACCTTTTTAAGGTGTGCCAAAGTCTATTTCAGCTGTAATGCTGTTAAGAGTTTGCAAGTTATCTCCCACTCACACTTGATTGCAGCTATCATAAGCCTTTTCTCATTTGAAACTTTGACCCCCAAACACTGAATATCAATGAAACAGTAAATCAAAGTGGTGAAATCTCCATTGACACTGAATCTGCTAGAATTAACAATCAAATGAAAGAAAGAAAGACAGGTGTGACATGACTGTGTGTCAAGACGTTTGCTCCCCAACTACATGGTTCCAGGTTCAGTCCCACTGTGTAGTACCTTGGACAAGTGTTTTTCTACTATAGCCTTGGGCCAGACAAAGCCTTCTGGGTGGATTTGATTGACAGAAACTGAAAAAAGTCTGTGAGTGTCTTTGTGTTTTTGTTTGTCCCACACCACATGACAACTGGTGTTGGTGTGTTTACATTTCCATAACATAATGGTTTGGCAAAAGGGACTGACAGAATAAGTACCAGGCTTTAAAAAGACAAAAGGATGATGATAGGAAGTGCCTGCTGTTGTAAATCTGTTCCTTCAATGCTGACTTGAGGCTAAACATCAACAGTAATTAACCACTGCTATATTGATGCAATATCTAATGTGATGGATGTGTCTAAGCAAAGTGCTTATTTACGCCTTAGTCAGTTATACTATTGAAAATTAGTTATCCCCAGTAATCAGATATGTATCATCGATTCTTAGATCATACACTTCACTCAATGGTTAAGAAGTCCACTTTATAATTATGTGATTTTATGTTCAGTTCCTGTAAGCAGATTCTTGAGTGTCTTCTATCATTCCTTCAGGTTGACTAAAACCTTGTGAATAAAAATTGGTAAAGTGAAACTATGTGGAAACCTGCCAGAAGAACAGAATATTCTTGGGTGGTGTGCTTAATCTGTCCTCTAGTTTAACACCACACTCTTGGTCGCCTTAAGTAGAGTTTGTTCTATTATAAGCATTTAGGCTAGATCTCTGATCTGAAGATATTTTGTTGTCTTCTCATCAGTCTCAGAGACTCTCAAAAAGATAATGCCTGCAAACCATTTAAAAAGCGAAAAAGCTAGTTAATGTTTAGCCATCTGCAACATTATATGACCAACAATACAAGCAAACACCAGCCTCAATTCCAACAGTCATTTTTTTAACCGTCTTTGATTGAAATTTACAGCTTCTGCGCTATGTCAATATTCTGAGCACAGTTTTATTCTCAAGATTAGATAATTGGATATCTCACTGATTATAAGATGAGTGAATGATTGAAGCATGTGATATCATATATAGTCAGTTTGATGAGAAGCAGATAGTGAGCTTTATGAGATAATTTACTACATTTTTTTAATGTAAATAAATGCTTTGGCACTTAACAAACTTAGTATCATACCATAGGCTGCACACCACTTAAAAAAGTGCCAGCCTCAATCATTATTTTCAAAGTAGTGTGTATCATTGAAAAGTTGTTTTATTTCCTTAGTTTTCACCTTTTATGAGAATTTGGTTTCTTATTGAAATAAGTCCAAAAAGAAGAATTGTTGTTATTGCTTTTGCTGAGAGTTTTAGTACTTTCCAATATAACTAAGTTGACTGATATTAGTGCTTTGAATTAATAGCAATAGTGTATCAGATCACCTGATTACCTATCAAAGTACGCAAAGTGTTTCAAATTTGAGAATTACTACTTAGTAGATGCATACTCATTAATCATACAACAGTGATAGGATATTTTCTATGATTAATGTGCACTAAGAAAAATAGTAAGAGGAACAGTTTGGTGTTAAGGCTAATCCATAACTCTTGAGAATGTCCATTACTTTCATCATAGAAAAAGAAACTATAATATAGAAAATGTGTTCAAGACCGAGCACTGTAAAACAAATTACCACTTGTACATAATTCTTCATTCTTCCTAAGATATACAAGTGGGTGCTGAAAAGTTCCTGGCTTTGGGTAAAAGAAAACATTGGAGGATCTGTTAATTATGATTTTATTCAACATATTCTCCTCTCAGATTCACACACTTATTGCAGTGGTCCTTCTGTTTTCTAAGCCCTGTAAAAGAACACAGGAGGTTGGACCTTTAACCAGGACTTTTGCAATACCCTATGGACAGGTGCTGAAAAGTTCCTGGCTTTGGGTAAAACAAAACACAGGAGAATCAGTTAATTATGATTTTATTCAACATATTCCCCTCTTAGATTCACACACTTATTGCAGTGGTCCTTTGTTTTTCTATGCCCCGTAAAAGAACTTGGAACATTGGGCCTCCAAACAGGTCTTTCACAATACCCCTAAGACCAGAAACTTTTCAGCACTCCCTCATATATATAATCATGACCATCAATATTTTTTTTTAAATGGGTATGAGCATGGCTGTGTGGTTACAAAGTTTGCTATGCAACCATAGGATTGTAGGTTTGATCCTACTGCAGAATACCAATAGTAAATGTCATGTATAATAACCTTCAGTTGACCAATATCATCTGATTGGAATTTAAAGTTGGAAACTGTATGGAATTCATTGTGTGTGCAGTACTGGTGCTACACAGTAGAAAAACAAGGAAATTGCCAAGGGAGTTAAAGTCTGGAGATGCCACATTAGCAATTTTTTTTATATAACTGAAAAGCATAAAATCTCAGTAATAAAGAGAACAGAAGTCCCTCTCAAAACAAAGATGCAATGATGCAAGGAAAACAGGAGAGTCTTCTGGTGTTATGACCATCACAATTTAGAAATTTTTACAGATTTACTCGGTGATGAATATGATAATAATACCATGGGTTTTTTGTGCACAAGTAAATTATAATTTTGCATTTGGATTTTTCAGCAAAGGATGGTGGTTGGAAGAATAGATGCACATTGTAAGGCTGGAAAAAAAAGGCATACATTGCAGAAGTGGCCTACTTACTGAATATTTTGTTACCGACCCTGAGTGAGTGAGAGTGTGTATGAATGCATGCACACACAACACAAACACACACAAACACATAAATATATAATATATATGTTTATACATACATACATATATATATATATATATATATATATATATATATGTATGTATCTATCTATCTATCTATCTATCTATCTATCTATCTATCTATCTATCTATATATATATATATATATATATATATATATATATATATATATATATATATATATGTATGTATGTATGTATATCTATCTATCTATCTATATATATATATATATACATATATATTTCTGAGTGACAATTATTTTCAAGTGAACACATCATTCATTGTTTAACTTCTGCTTTATTTAAGGCAGAATTCTAAGCAGAATTGCCCTTCCATTTCCAACCTTTACTTCACGCACACACACACACACATACACACACACACACATACACACACGTATGTACATGCATATATACGTACATATATGATGAGCTTCCTACATTTTCCGTCTATCAAATTAATGTGCAAGGCCTTTGAACCCAGCATTAATGAAGAAAATATTTACCCATGATGCCATGCAGTGAGACTGACTCCAAAATCACATAGTTGCAAAACAAATTCCTTAACCACAGAGCCACACTCACACAACTCCTTTAATAAGATTTAACTTATCAGAAGAAATAATAACCATTTAAAATCTAGATTGCATCACAATGCTTTCTAGATTGATTATTGTAAAGCAATAATTTTCTCAATCAATAGAATTTTTTTTTTATCATTAACTTTGTTTTATCCTAAGATTAGTTTTCTCCCTTCAAATTCTCTTTACCAGAGAAACAGACAGACTGACAGACAGAAAAAATTCCACACAATTAAAATGGCAGTTTGACCTGGAACTTTGAGAAATGTAATTTGAATTCTGACATTAATTGGACAGGTCTGAATCATCTCCCATATAATTTTATGAGCATCAAAAAACATTGCTAAAGTAAGCATTATTCCAGGTGAAGCAGCATTCAGAGTTATTTGGTCTCATGCAGAAATAGCAGAAGCTACTCAACAATTTTGTAAGCTCTATAGCCATCACAATGTCAAAAACCTTTCTGTATCATCAGCAGGCATTTCAGGATTAGAAATGTTTTGTCTCTAAGGACAATTTTGTCCTCAGTACTTGAGTAGTAAGGACTGAATTAGTTGTTGCTCGAATGGTTTTATCTGCAGTCTTTTATAAATCACAACCATTGAGCCATAAGATTACCAATAAGAATTTTTTTGCACAATAAAGTTCCAATTCCTGGGGAGTGGGGTGAGGCCTTTAGAGCTCACAAAGGTAACAAGGATTCACAAAATGTCAAGAGAGTACTAAGGAGGGCATCAGGTGTTTTAAGCGGTTGTGATATTTCTTAAAAATAAAATATTTATGCCAGGTAGAAGAGATACCCTTTAAATATTTTTTTTAATTCCTCATCAAATGTCAATGGGCTGGGTCCTAAATAGAGCTCTTGGTATTTAGAGATGTCGTGATTTTTTTTAGAAATGAAATATTTAAGACAGGAACAAAACTCACCTTTTAAATACATTTATAAAAAAGATTCTATGAGGTAATTTGAATATGAGTTGTTTTACCAGTGAGATGAAACATGACTTATGACAAGCCAAGATCTGATACAATTTCATTCTGAGATCTCATGTTCTGCAGTAATATCCATAACAATTTAAAATAGGGGACATTAATCCATGCAAATCTCTAAAAGGAAGTACATACTGAATGCAGAAATATAAGAAAATATAGATTATGAACCACTGTGCAAAATTAGCCGTGAATAGCATGCAGAGTAGAATGCAAAGGAGACAGAAATGTGAAAAGTAAAAGAGCCTTAAAGAGGGAAGTATGCATAGGCATGTGAGATGTAGTTTGACGAATTTCAGCAAGCATGGAATTTTTGAAGGATGCAGTGTTCTGTGGCAGCTAATAACTGTCATGAGTAGTTTATTCTATGCATTGTCAATTCTGGTGACAATAAAATGCTTCTAAAAGTCATGGAATTACAACCGTGTTTCGTGGTCTGCTACCACAACAGTGCCTTTATAAGATCCAGTTAGCTCAAGACATCATCAGGAAGAACCACGTCTGGTTTCGGCCCCTACTCCTCTACCGTTTTGACGTGGCGCCCCCACCACTTCGGAGGTGTCTTCAGCTCTGGTGTTGGGTGCATGTCTTCTTTCTTCTGTTCCCTGGCCTCTTTGATGTATCATCAGTTTTTATACAGTTTTTTTTATTTTATTTTATGAACATATCTTAAAAAAGTAGAAAAATTCTTTTCTACTCTAGGCACAAGGCCCTAAATTAGATCAACCTCAGTACGCAACGGATACTTAATTTATCGACCCAGAAACAATGAAAGGAAAAGTCGACCTGGGCAGAATTTGAACACAGAATGTAAAGACAAACAAAATACCACTAACATTTCTGCCAGGTCATTGCCTAAAAGAAGTAGATATATTAAATTCTCAAAAGATGGCCTAAGTTGTTGTTGGAAACATGATAAATAATCTTGAGGGCTTCTACAAAATGAGCTGCTAGGAATCAAATCATTAGTGTGTCGAGTCAGTTTATATTGTCAAAATAATAATGGACTGGATCAAAGCTTGAATCTATGACTGAAAGCTAACTAACCAAAAGTCCATACTTTAACCACCAAACTACAGTTTCTGTATTTGCACTGCATGCTACTATTGTACCTATATATACTCAAGTAAATGTCTGCTTCAGAAACAATGCCTTGAAATAATGCCAAACCATTTCTTATGTAATATGTGATAAAACACATTTAGTTGCTATGTTTTACCATTACAATAATTTCCTTCTTTTTTTTTTTTTACCTTTTCTTAACTTTTGCTGCCACTCAAAATAGATTTCAATAATATGGCCATCATGGACTGGCTTAACAGTCTGGAGTGGTGGAAGAGTGGAGCTAGAAATATGTTTCAAGTTAAAGTTTGAGTGCCAAGTCCAAAAAATCTTCAGATAACTCTGACGCTTTTAAAAGAAAGCAAAAGTTTAGTTCTGACTTCTGATTGGTTGAAAAAGTAGGGAATATGAGAGAGAGAAAGAGAGACAGACAGACAAAGAGAGAGACAGAGAGAGAGAAAGAAAGGAAAATCCATTTTAAAATTCATTATTGACGACTGACCAAGAAGTCAAAATAGTTTTTTAACAGTTTTTTTTTTTCTCATTTTTTTTTCCAGTTATTTTATGTTGAAATGTAAATCATTAGATGAGGCATTTCATCATCTTCAAGATGAAAGGAAATGTATTAGAGTCCAAATTCAGAGATTTGGGAGAGGGGAAAGAGTTTGAGCGAGAAAAAAACAGAGGGAGAGAAAAAGATAGAAGAGAAAGTTGGACAAGAGGGAGAAGAGGAAAAGAGGGAGAAGAGGAAAAGAGGGAGAAGAGATAATGTAGATCTTTCTGATCTTGAGATTGATTACTGCTGCTGCTGTTGCTGCTGTAGTTGTAGTTGCTGCTGCTGATGTATTGTTGCTGTTACTACCACCACCACCACCACCACCACCACTACCACTACTACTACTACTACTACTGCCACTGTTACTCCATCCACCACTACTAGTGACAGTGGTGGTGCTGGTGGTGCAAGGGATGCGGATGATGACAATGACAGCAGCAATGACGATGAGGAAAAGAATAAATTCTTTTATTCTTTAAATTTTTTCAGTCATTTGACTGTGGCAGTGCTGGAGCACTTCCTTTAGTCGAATAAATCGACCCAAAGACTTATTCTTTGTAAGCCTAGTACTTATTCTATCAGTCTCTTTTGCCAAACTGCTAAGTAACAGGGACATAAACACGCTAACATCGCTTGTCAAGTGATGGTGGTGGGACAAAACAGACACACAGACATACACACACACACACACATATATACGACAGGCTTCTTTCAGTTTCTGTCTAACAAATCCACTCACAAGGCTGTGGTCAGCCCAAAGCTATAGTAGAAGACACTTGCCCAAGGTGCCATGTAGTGGGATGAGAACCTGGAACTATGTGGTTGGTAAGCAAGCTACTTACCACACAGCCACTCCTGCACCTCTATATTAAAAAATATAAAAAATTATAAAAGACTGGAAACATTTTTTTTTTTGTGGTTCGGTGCAACAAACCTAACAGTATCTTCACAGTCATAGTATCACAAACTAAATGTTCCCTAGTTGCGAGTTCAATTCACACAAAGGATAATAGGAAACAAATTTACAGAATCAATTTAACCAGAGATATATTGCTTCACTGTGACCATGGCCAGCATCAACATCTTCTCTATTGGTCAAGTACGTTAAATGTCAGAAGGCAATTCTGATTGATGTTTAATGGAAAAGAAAATGTAATTATAAGTGATATTTAACAGTCATAGTGATGGAGGCAAGGAATTAAATACAGGTACAGGTTAATGTATTAAGGAAAGAGAGAGAGAGTGAGAGAGAGAGAGAGAGAAAGAAGAGTTGGAGGAGAGAGTGAGGTAGAAGTATATTATAAAGAATGATGAAAAGTAAATGATAATGAGAAATTAGGACACAGTCAGATGGATAGACAGACAGACATATAGGCTGACAGCTAGCTGGGTGAGTAAGTAGATAGATAGACAGATAGATAGATAGATAGTTATATACACACATACATTCATACATACATAAGTAGATAGAAAGACAAATAGTTAGATAGGAAGGTAGACAGATAGATAGATAGATAGATAGATAGATAGACAGATAGATACATAGATAAGTAAATAGAAAGACAAATAGATAAGTATTTAGGTATGCATACATGTACATATGTAGATAGATAAATAGATAGCGAGAGAGAGAGAGAGAGAGATTTAGGTAGGGAGGTAGATAGGTAGGTAGGTATGCCTGTACAAACATAGGTAAGAGAATAGATTGGTAGGCAGATAGATAGATAAGTCGCTGGATAGATAAGTAGACATACAGATAGACATATAGATAGGTAGGTACAGACAGGCAGGCAGGCAGACAGACAGACAAACACACAGATAGATAGATAGATAGATAGATAGATAGATAGATAGATAGATAGATAGATTGGTAGATGGAAGGATACAAAGATAGAGAAACAGGCAGATAGATTAATGAGAGTATTGGGAATTACAGCACGCAAACAGAGAAATGAAGAAAGGAAGGATACATGTGCAAGAAATAGAAATGAAGATATAAAGGGTTATGTTTGAACATGAAAGAGAGATTATTTGCCAAAGACAGCAAGAAAGAAAATATGGAAATAATATTAAAGGGATGGGGCTAGCCAAAAGTAAGAATGCTTAGACAAATATTCAGACAGATAGCAAACATATAGAGAAGTATAGAAAGACTATAGGAATAATACTCAATCTGATTCAGCATCGAAAGAAAAATATATATATGTGTATGTATATATATATATATATATACATATATATATATACATAGAAATAGACACACATATATTTATGTATATATACATATATATATATATATATATATATATGCACATACATATATGTGTGTGAGGCTCAGAAAACAGATTCCAAACACCACAGATGCTAAGAAAACAGATTCCATCACATGCCAGGGGGAGAAACTAGAAGTAGTTGATCGCTTCCGCTACCTACGTGACCAAGTTAGTAGTGGGGGGGGATGTTAGAATAAGAATAGCCTGGGAAAAGTTGAGAAAGCTTCTACCCTTACTGGGGACAAAGGGCCTCTCGCTCAGAGTGAAAGGTAAATTGTACGATGCATGTGTGTGAACTACCATGCTTCAAGGCAGTGAAACATGGGCCGTGACTGCAGAGGACATGCATAGGTGCAAAAGAAATGAAGCTAGCATGATCCTCTTGATGTGTAATGTCAGTGTGCACACACGATAGAGTGTAAGCACCTTGAGAGAAATGTTGGACATAAGAAGCATAGGATGTGGCATGCAAGAGACATTCGTGCTGGTATGGTCATGTACTACAGATGGATGAGGAAAGATGTGTGAAGAAGTGCCACTCCCAAGCAGTTTAAGGAATCTGGAGTAGAGGTAAACCCAGGAAGACATGGAATGAGATGGTCAAGCATGATCTTTGAATGTTGGGTCTCACAGAGGCAATGACGAAAAACCGAGACCTCTGGAGATATGCTGTGACTGTGAAACCTGTCAAATATATGTTTCTGGAAGCCTGTCAAATATACATATATATTCCTTTTTCTTCCTGAGAAAATAAGGCATCAGAATGCAGGACCTGGTGCCATTCCTGCTTCTCCTCAGTTCGAAGATTTGAGCAAAGTCGACTGCAACTTTGGGACCAACTTCATGCAAGAATGAAGGCACACTGGCAAAATGCTGCTCCTTTAAATGGAAACATAACCTGTCATTGTAGTTTTACAGCATGAAGCAAAGCATGCCTTGCTGTCCACTCAAGAAAACACATAGTAAATGATCCACAAGCACTCAAGCAAATTGTACCTTCAGCTTGTTGCATTTGCCAAAAGGTTTGCAAGGCACCAGTGGGCCTCAAGAGATACATTTGTGTCCACAGAACATGATTACTGCTTTGTTTTACTGAACCCTCATTTGTCATTCATAGCAAGAGAATTCATCATATATATATATATGTGTGTGTGTGTGGAGGCGCAATAGCCCAGTGGCTAGGGCAGCGGACTCATGGTCGTAGGATCGCGGTTTCGATTCCCAGACCGGGCGTTGTGAGTGTTTATTGAGCGAAAACACCTAAAGCTCCACGAGGCTCCAGCAGGGTGTGGTGGCGATCCCTGCTGTACTCTTTCACCACAACTTTCTCTCACTCTTTCTTCTGTTGGTCTGCTCTCTTAGCCAGCGGGGTGGCGACATTTGAAGGCTAAAACAATGCAAAGCGCATTGTGACCAGCAATCTGTAGCAACATCTGATAGCCTAGTCGGTCATGGTGATCACGGTGATATATATATATATATAAACATATTCACAATACATATACACCTAAATATCTCTGTCTTTGTGCCTTTGTCTGCCTATCACCACCACTTCTTGACAACAGGTGTTGATTTGTTTATGTCCTTGTAACTTAGCAATTCAGTCAAAGACACTAATAGACTAGGCACCAAACTTTAAAAATTAGTACTGAGATTGATCTGTTCTACTAAAACCCTCCAGAGTGGTGCCCTAGCATGGCCACAAGCCAATGACTAAAACAAGTAAAAGATAAGATAGCAGAGGTATACTTAGCCATGCTCGCATTAATTTCAAGAGTAGAAATTCAGTTTATTGAACAAGTAGATAGTCATCAATCAAAACTGACAGAGAATCCACCCTTATGTTTATATAATACCCAGTCATTTTGGTATTTCACGCTCAATAAGCCTGTCCATTTATTAATGCAGCTGGTGCTTCTGCTATGACTTGCAGAGAAATCCAAATCTTCATTGACTTAGATGAAATGAGAATTAAACCACAGGACTATTTGCTTTGAAACTGTTACTGGAACATTCAACTTTCCCACTAGTTACACCTGTACCAACTGGAAATTCCACTTTATGGTAAACTGAACATTTTATCAAGAGCTTTCAAACAGGATTTATGAGGTATGTGTTTAACACATTCAATGCAGTAGATATGGAGGTAGTTTACTGTTGTGGCATAGCAGTAAATCATATAAACAGCAGATACTTCAGCTGTCATAGTAATAATAAAAATATTCACTCTCTCTCTCTTTCTCCCTCTCTCTCTCTCACTTACTCTTTCTCTTGTGGAGCTACAAATGTTTCATGCTAACACATTAAGTTGATAAGATTGGTCGGTTGTTTTGTAAGCCGATGACAATGATGGTGGTGATGACAATAAAGTTAGTAATAAATGATAGAAAAAGAAAAAGTGGAGATGGTAGTGATATTGATAACAGTTTTGCTCATAAAACTAAATCTGCACTGCAACTGAAAAATGAACTATATTAAAAAGCAAATATACATGGCTGCATATAATATATATACATATATATATACATATATATACATATATATATATACATATAATATATACATATATCATCATCATCATCGCTTAACGTGATGATGATGATGATGATATATATGTATATATATTATATACATATATATATACATATATACATATATATACATATATATACATACATACATATATATATACATATATATATACATATAATATATACATATATATATATACATATATATATATGTACATATATATATACATATATATATGTACATATATATATACATATATATACATACATATATAGATAGATAGATTGGTTTTCTATTGACTTTGCAAGACCCTTGATGTGAACGCACATGTTGAAACAGATCTTGTATCTTGGCAGGGTCATTTACCCACAAAGAAATATGTGCACTCGTTTTATTAATATTACCTGATTAGTTAACTAATTAACCTATTAGCTAAGCACTTTCTTGATTCCTCATTCAGTTAATCAGTCATGTCCTTTCAGTACCATTCATAATCATATTATATCTGCATATGGATGCATGTGAACAGCAACACATATAAGTATGCATCTGTGTGTGAGAATAAGTATGTTTATGGACAAATTTTTCTTCCCTTGAGTTATAGGAAATGAGAATGAAAGACAGATAACCATGCACTGAAAAGTACAATCAATGATAAGAATGAAAAGCCAGCAGCAAGAAGGCTCATGTATAGGTATACCAACACACACAATATATGCAAGCATTGCACATGTATGCAGTGTGCTCACAAACACAGTACCATTGACAGATACACGTCATCATTATTATTGTCATCATCATGTATTAGAATGGAGGATAGAAGGATTCCTAAGCAGATGCTCTATGGAGAACTTGTGAATGGAAGGAGACTCCGGCAGAAACCAAGGCTGCGATTTAAGGACTGTGTTAAGTCCTCGTTAAAGGCCTTTGATATGCAGAACACTGACTGGGAGAACAATGTCTGTCATCACCACAGATGGAGGAAGCAGGTTAAGGAGGGGATCGACACTTTTGAGAGAGCACGTATCCAGCATGAAGAACTTAGGCGAGCTGTGCAAAAGCGCACGGCTCGTATAGTGAATGGGGAAAGCTTGGTCTGCAATGTTTGCAGTCGTGTGTGTTTGTCAAGAGCAGGGCTCATTAGCCACCAACCGAGTTGCAAATGCAAAATATAAGTTAGTCCTAGAGCGCGCAATGTTCCTGAAGGTCGGCAATGGTCTTCCTCGGTCACGAGTGGACGGCCATCATATATGAATGTATTATGTATGTATGTATGTATGTATGTATACAGCTGAAATTGCGAGGATAATCTGGTGCTTGACTGAGGAAAGAAGACTTCAAATGACCCATCCTTGTTTTCCTTATATCGTCTATCTGGATATTTTGTTGTCCCATTTTTGTATCATCTAGCTGTCTGGATATTTTGCATTCTTGTCCCATTTTGTATTTTTATATATATATATATATATATATATATAATATATGTATGTATTATGTATATATTATGTATGTATTATGTATGTATACAGCCGAAATGCGAGGATAATCTGGTGCTTGAGTGAGGAAAGAAAACTTTGAATGACATGTCTTTGTTTACTTTGTATCGTCTATCTGGATATTTTGCGTTCTTGTCCCATTTTGTATTTTGTATTTTACACACACCACACACACACACACACACACACACACACATATATATATATATATATATATATATATATATATATATAAATGCTGTTTTTTATGTTCAATTATAATAGAAACAATTTTACATTAACCTGATGGGTTACTCTATACTTTTGTAGAGTACAAATTTATCATTCTTGTTCAAAAATATTGTTGACAGTCAATTCCTACATGAATATCAGGTCACCAATGTTATCCCAGCCAGACACCATGAGCCACACATAATTTTTGAACATGTGAAGATAACAGGCTGCATTCATGGTGTCATGCAGTAGATATGGGCCAACGATTCGTGTTGTTGTCATTCCGCACCACATGGTCACTCTTGGTCAAGCTTGCATCCTCTCAACATCATGTTCGGATCCTTATCACATGATGCCCAATAATGGCAGTTCTAACGATTGATAAAACCACCAACATGGAATACAGCCTCATCACTCCGGATGAGATACTTTTTGTGATCTAGTTATATGTTTTATGAAAAAATATATTTATTTGTTATTTATGTTTTGATTTATGTCTATCATTGTTTGAATTGCATAATAGTGGTTTATGTTTTTATTCTATTATATATATATATATATATATATATATATATATATTATATATATATATATATATTATACACACACACACATATATTATCCCTCCTGTCATTAGACAATGTATAAGGGTCTAAAGCTTCTTGCCAAACAACCACATAAATGATTTATTCAAAGGGGAGCTACTGTTGAGTCGTACATAAGCTCACTCCCTCTGACAAATCAACATTGTCTGTAGATGTGCATAAGTGTGCCACATGTCAGATGCTGAAATGATCGCAGAGCAATATGATATGAAGCGTTTTGCTCAAGAACAAACTGCACCTCTCAGTCAGGAAATGCAAACCAGGGTCTCACAATCATGAGCACAACACTCTAAAATACTCAGCCATATGTATGTATATGTACACTCCAATGCTATATCTGCTTATCCTTTATAAGGAATTAATGTGAAGCATAAACAAAAAAGAAAACTGTTCATTATTTGACATTTTATAAAAATAATTATAATAATAATAATGAAATTATTGTATACAGTGCTCAGGTGCACCACAACTTGTCAAAAGTGCATATAAAGCATATGCAGTAATGTACAAATGTCTGGAAAGTGAACAGTGTATGAGTTAGATACATGCTTGCACATGTATGGAAGGGAGAAAATCAGGTATAGTGTTGGTGAATCTCAGGAAGCATGGAAGTTTTGAAGTATGCAGTGCTCCGACAACAAACAACTGATGCCGGCAGTTTGTTCCATACTTCAGCAACTCTTAGCATAAAAAAATGTTTCCGAAAGTCATGGGAGCTGTGCTGTTTTCTGACTTTGTAAACATGTCCATGGGTGTTAGACAGGTGGAGTTTGAAAAGGTGCTCAGAGTTATTGTTTGTAAGATGGTTAATAATTTTATAGGTGTCTGCCAAGTCAGCTGCCAGACGTCGGATTTTCAGTGTATCCATGCCCAGGGAAGTAAGGCATTCAGAATATGACAAATGCCTGATGGAGGGTATTCTCTTGGTTGCACGTCGCTGAACAGCTTCTAGATGATTAATATCCTGGGCAAAATAGGGGTTCCAGACCGGTGATGCAAATTCCAAGTGAGGTCTTACCATAGCTATATAAAGCTGCAGGTGGGATGGATGCATAAATAATTCTAACTTGGTGACTTACATGGCTAACCTTCAATCCCTATTTTCAGAAGTTTTAAACACACTCTTTAGCATCTGTGCAGTTATTAGTCTCACTGACACTACATGGTATTTTAACTTAAAATGATCAATTCTTTAATCAGTACAGTCAAATGGAATAGTTCCCATATCAACCAATGAAGAAATAGATTTATATACAATTCTTTCCAAGTCAGACATTACCAATCCTAGTTGATAACTAATTATAATTTTATGGATGTAACAAATTATGAAACAAAAAAATTACTTCTAAAGAAGACTTTTTCTTTTACTAACCAGAATTCTTTCAAATGTATTTGTGCAGTTGTGATGATGGCTTTTCATCTTAGATTTGTATTTCATATTTCTCATTTGAGACCTTTGGCCGTTTACTTTATCGTTGAAATTATATAATTGAAGAAACATCCATCTCCAGTTTTTTACAAGAATTAGCATGTTTCAGAATTTTCTATTGCATATTAACACGGTGACTTGGAAGAGTAATTTGTGCGAATTTCTTCAAGTAATAGCATTTTGGTCTGAACTGAATTTTATATATATATTTATTTATTTTTACCTCCTTTTGTATATCTGTTTATATCTGAATTTTTTTTCTATTTCATTTTTTTTCTACTTTTACTTATCTAGAAATCCCTCATTCCCATTTCTTCAAGAAAAAGTAATTTCTCAGCCCCATTTCTTCAAGAAAAAGTAATCTCTCAGCCCCATTTCTTCAAGAAAAAGTAAAGCAGCATTATATTTTCGTTTTACTAAACAACTAAAAAGAGAGATTCCTTCTATATTTTATGCTGATAAGTACCATGTTCCAGTGCAGTTGCAGATAGTATAATACACGAAACAAGAAATCTTGTCTCATTGTATTTATTTTAATTTACTTGTTTCGGTCATTAGACTGTGGTCATGCTAAGGCACCACCTTGAAGAATCTTTAGTCGAACGAATCAATTCTAGTACTTATTTATTTAAGGTCTGGTACCTATTATATTGACCTTGTTTTGCTGAACTGCTAAGTTACATGGATTTAAACTTACACTAGTTGTCAAGTGATGGTGGGGGACAAACACACACACATACAACAGGCTTCTTTCAATTTCCGTCTACCAAATCCACTTACAAGGTTTTGACCAAACCAAGGCTATAGTAGAAGACACTTATCCAAGGTGCCATGCAGTGGGACTGAACCCAAAATCGTGTGGTTGGTAAGCAAACTTCTTACCACACAGCCATGACTGACATTTTCTTCATTTTTTCCTCTTTCCTTTTACTTCTTAACTTCTTTTCTCTGTTTCTGTTCTTATCTTTTTTCTCCCTTTCACACACACTCAGAACTAACTTATACTGTATCCTTTTGAAGAATTCAAAATAAGCAGTTAGTCACTCTAGACTCTGACATTCAGCCCCCCCCAATTTATCACAGATCCTCCTCCATGTTTAACAGTTGGAAGAAGGAAGTCTTGGTCAAATGCTTCTTTTGGCTGTCTCCACTCGTATACTCAGCCGGTGGTTGGAAATAAGGTAAAGGATGACTTGTCCGAGAAAATAACATTCTTCCACTGCTCTAGGAACCAATTAATTACCATTTTGATTACCTTTTTCTGGTGATATCTGAAAGAAACAGCAATTTTAGCAAAACATTAAGCAAAACTAATAATAAAAAAAAAAAAACATAAAAATAAACAAGCTTTTGACGGTTTTATAGATATTTCAAAATTATGATGCTTATGATGCTAAGTGTTTCCATTATTTTGTCCAACCCTTTGTCCAACAGATAATCTGGTCCATCTCACCATAAATAAGTATTGCAGAGCAGAAACCTTACATTAAAAGCTATTGTAGCACTGTGAAAGTGACCAGTGTTCCATTAGCTTTTAAAGATATGTAAAGACTTTTACAGTGTATATATTCTTTGGAAAGAACAAACACAGTCATTTGAATTACATTGATTGTATGCATTTCCCAAAGACTGTCCTTTTGCAACTGTTTAATACCAACTCACTTTAGATGATCTGTATTTAGGTGCCTGTACTTAAATTAAAATCTCAATTAAAATCAGATTATAGCATGAATGATATTGTTAGCTTTCAGTCAGTCAACATGGGCATATTATACAAATACATAGAATTGCAAATATTTTACTATATTTTGGCTATATTGAAAATTAATTTAAACAGGTGATCTGCTCAATATAAATAAGGCCACAAAAGGATTAATTTTACTCCCTGTGACCCATGATATAGCCTTGAGATCCAAAGGCATATATATGATAACACGGACTGATCACATATGCAAGTATGTTTGTTTGCATTATTATTGAAACTTATTATGGTGATGAGCTGGCAGAATTGTTAGCATACTGGATAAAATGCTTACCAGCATTTTGTCCCATTTTGAGTTCAAATTCCACTGGGGTCGATTTTGTCTTTCATCCTTTTGAGGACGATAAAATAAGTACCAGTTGGACCCTGGGGTCAATATAATTGAGTAGTGGGCCCCACCAAAAGAAATTTCACACTCAGTGCCAATAGTTGAAAGAATTATTAATACTTATTTTATTAAACTTCAAAGATCTTTTTCAGTAGATGTTAATTATATCTCCAAGTATATGACTGACAATCTCAAACTTGCTTTAATGATATATTTTTTTTAACTTTTTGAAAAAAAACTAATTATTTGCTGAAAATACATTTTCAGCATAATGATTACTTTAAAAGTTCAATTTTTTCAAATATGTTTCAATAATGTGAACATGAAGGTGGCAAGGTGGCAGAAACGTTAGTTCGCCAGGCAAAATTCTTAGTATATTTTGTCTGTCTTTACGACCTGAGTTCAAATTCCACCGAGGTCAACTTTGCCTTTCATCCTTTTGGGATCAATAAATTAAGCATCAGTTACACACTGGGGTCGATGTAATCGACTTAATCCCTTTGTCTGTCCTTGTTTGTCCACTCTATGTTCAGCCCCTTGTGGGCAATAAAGAAATAAGAAACATTTGCATGCCAGGGGAAATTCTTAGCAGTATTTCATCTGTCTTTACTATCTGAGTTCAAATTCCACCGAGGTCGACTTTGCCTTTCATCCTTTCAGGGTCAATAAATTAAGTACCAGTTGCATATTGGGGTTCACTTTAATTGACAGGCTCCCTCCCCAAAAATTTCAGGCCTTGTGCCTAGAGTAGAAAAGAATAATGTGAATGTGAATGCTGTTTGTTTATTCTTTCAGTTATTCAATTAGTTTATATATTAATATTATACATGCACACTATATTCACATTCTCTCCACTATGTTTTTCTCATAAAACTGTTGAACTCTTTTCAAAAGTTTTTATAAATTTATGAATTACAAATTTTCTAAGTTTATATTATACTTATATTATATAATATTATATTTATATTATATTATATCATATTTATATTATATTATATATTTATATTATATTATATATTTATATTACAAAATTTATAAATTCATAAATTATAGATTCAAACACTATGAAAAAGCTAAAGAAGATCTAACAATCTATTCCTTCATTCTCAAACGTTTCATCTATAAAGCCTTTTCACACATTCAAAGGATGAGTGAGATTTTCAAGTGCAAATCTTAAACAAAATGCAAATTTTACTACAGATCGGTATTAATAAAGAAAAGAAAAACTAATTGGAGGAAAGAAATTCTTAGTGCATTTTTAAAGACAAAACAGACTCCAGTGAGCCAAATAAGAGTGATAAGACCACTCCAAATGTAATTATTTAGTAAACTTTCTAATTGTAAATGTCCTGTCCATGTATTGCTGTTGCTATTGTCAACATCATCATTGCCATTGTTGTTGGTTTGCTGTTGTTGATGGTAGTGTTTTTGTTGTAAGGCAGGGAGCTGGCAGAATCATTAGCACGCCAGGCAAAATGCCTAGCGGTATTTCGTCTGCCGTTACGTTCTGAGTTCAAATTCCGCCGAGGTCGACTTTGCCTTTCATCCTTTTGGGGTCGATTAAATAAGTATCAATTACACACTGGGGTCAATATAATCGACTTAATCCATTTGTCTGTCCTTGTTTGTCCTTCTGTGTTTAGCCCCTTGTGGGTAGTAGAGAAATAGGTAGTGTTTTTGTTGTTATTACCACCATAGTTCTCATCACTGTTGTCATTCTTCTTATTGTCTAGCCCCTTCCCACTGCCCCTATCAGCCCTGTTTGTATGGACCTATGATCAAATGCATTCCTGTCACTACCATTCTGAGTAGATTTTTGTTCCTTTTTCTTCTTTTTATATTCCAACATTGTAAATCTAGGAATGCATCATCACATGTAAATTTCTTTTTCTTTCTTTTTGGCAACTGGTGTTAGTGGTAAGGTGTGCTTTGAGGATGATTCAGTCATTACTTTTATCTGGTCAAGTGACTTAGTATATTCCCTCATTGTCTTGTATTTCTTCCTAAGATTACATTTTACAGATTCTCTTGATAAGCATTAGGATGTAATATGAGGGAGACCATGTTGCTATTTCTTATTTCTTATTTCTTTATTGCCCACAAGGGGCTAAACACAGAGGGGACAAACAAGGACAGACAAAGGGATTAAGTCGATTAAATTGACCCCAGTGCGTAACTGGTAATTTATCGACTCCAAAAGGATGAAAGGCAAAGTCGACTTCGGCGGTATTTGAACTCAGGACGTAACACCAGATGAAATACTGCTAAGCATTTCACCCAGCGTACTAATGTTTCTTATTTCTTTATTGCCCACAAGGGGCTAAACATAGAGCAGACAAACAAAGACACACAAAGGGATTAAGTCGATGACATCGACCCCCAGTGCACAACTGGTACTTAATTTATCGACCCCGAAAGGATGAAAGGCAAAGTCGACCATGGCAGAATTTGAACTCAGAACGTAACAGCAGACAAAATACTGCTAAGCATTTTGCCCGGCATGCTAACGTTTCTTATTTCTTATTTCTTTATTGCCCACAAGGGGCTAAACATAGAGCAGACAAACAAGGGCCCACCAGTGCGCAACTGGTTCTTAATTTATCGACCCCGAAAAGGCAAAGTCAACCTCGGTGGAATTTGAACTCAGAACGTAATGGCAGACGAAATACAGCTACGCATTTCACCTGGCGTGCTAACGTTTCTGCCAGCTCACCACCCTCATGTTGAGGGAGATCATGTTGCTATTTCTACAAGTTTGAACAACCACACGAAGGTTCCTCTCAAAGACTAGCTTTAACCAAAATATCAAAGAGATGTGAATACATTAAAAAAAGATGTACAACATAAACACAATATACTTTTTGAATGAGCAAATTTCTTTAGTCTTTAGTACAGAATATATTGCCAAAGATGAACAAGGAACATCTAAGATGAAGTAGTTTGAGATTCATTGCAAGATAAGGCCACTAAAAGAAGATGAAATGATATGTTACTATTGCAGTGCACCACAAGAGGCTACCTATTCAAAACCATCTGTTCCATGCCATTATCCTAAATCAATGATAACAATACACATGGAAAAAAAAAATCTTTGTTTATAATGTTATAAACGTGTTATATAAACATTAGAAATAGTATAATTGTTTCAAGAATGTATAAAGTTGGCAGAATTAGTAAAGTAACAGGTTAAATACGTTACTACGCATAGCGTTTATACATGTGCATGTGTGTGTGTGGGGGGTGTTTGTGAGTGTGTATTTGTGGGAGTTGTAGTCATAGCAGTGTAGTTAGAAGGTTTGCTTTACGATCTCATGGTTTCTGGTTCAGTCCCACTGCACCACACCTTGGGCAAGTGTCTTCTGCTATAACATCAGGCTGACCAAAGCCATGAGAGTGGATTTCTATGATGGAAGCTGCAACAAACCTGTATATTTACACAAGCACACACACACACATGCATAATATATACATATATATATAGGTGCAGGAATGGCTGTGTGGTAAGTAGCTTGCTTACCAACCACATGGTTTCAGGTTCAGTCCCACTCATCGCACCTTAGGCAAGTGTCTTCTACTATAGCCTCGGGTCAAAACAAAGCCTTGTGAGTGGATTTGGTAGATGGAAACTGCAAGAAGTCCATTGTATATATATATATATATATAATATATATATATAAGTATGTATTTGCGTGTCTGTGTTTGTTCCCCCACCCCACCCCAGCAACACTTGCCATCTGATGTTGGTGTGTTTAAATCCCCGTAACTAAGCAGTTCAGCAAAAGAGACCAAAAGAATAAGTACTAGGCTTACAAAAAATAAGTCCTGGCAGTTGATTTGTTCAACTAAAGGCAGTACTCCAGCATGGTCACAGTTAAATGACTGAAACAAGTATAAAAGAATTAAAAGGAAATATGTGTGTGTATATTTATATATATATATATATATATATATATATATATATATACAAACATATATATATATCATCATTATCATCACCATCATTTAACGTCCCATTTTCCATGCTGGCTTGGGTAGGACAGTTTGAGAGGAACTCACAGCCAGAGGACTGCAGCAAGTTCCAGTGTTTACTTTGGCATGCTTCCTACAGCTGGATGCCCTTACTAATACCAACCACTTTACAAAGTGTACTGGGTATTTTGCTTTGATTTTGTTTTGTTTGGTTTCTGTTTTGTTTTGTTTTTTTTGTGCTAAATATGAAAAGATAGATAGTCCAGAAATCAACCTGAGAATGTTGATAGCCCAGAACTCTGGTTGAGTTCTGGGCTATCAACACTCTCAGATTCCAGACTAATACCAAAATTCTTCAGGAGTGGAAAATCCACACAATGGTTTATATATATATTCTTTTATTTGTTTTGGCCTCTTTTGCTGAACTGCTAAGTTATGGAGGTGTAAGCACACCAGCATTGGTTGTCAAGCGATGTTGGAGGGACAAACACAGACACAAGCATACATACACACACACATAGATATACAGTGGGCTTCCTTCAATTTCTGTCTACCAAATCCACTCACAAGGCTTTGGTCAGCCCGAGGCTATAGTAGTAAACACTTGCCTAAGGTGCCACGTAGTGGGACTGAACCCAGAACAATGTAGTTGGTAAGCAAGCTACTTAACATACAGCCACTCCTGCGCCTATATATATGTCATCATCATCATCATCATCATTGTCATTTAACGTCGGTTTTCCATGCCGGCATGAGTTGAACAGTTTGGCAGGGGCTGACCAACTGAAGGGCTGTTCAGGTTCCCTCTCTGTTTTGGCATGGTTTCTACAGCTGGATGCCCTTCCTAATGCCAACCCCTTTACAGAGTGTACTGGGTGCTTTTACACAACACCAGCATAGGTACTTTTTTACATAGCACCAGCATATATATATATATATATATAAATTAGAAAAAGATCACCTTTTATCAATTCAACAATGAATTTAGAATAAATTACATCATATAGAAAAATTATATATAAGATAAAAACATATACCAATGATTAAGTAATGTGCAAAATAATATTTTTTCCCTGTAAGTTTGGAATAATATTCCCTCATATTATCTATATGTATGTATATACATATTTCCACACCATTTTCCTTTACCATATTCACTCTCAAGGCATTGGTTGCTATAGTAGTAGAAGACACTTTGGGACTGTACCCAAAACCACATAGTTGCAAAGCAAGTATCATAACCCCCACAGCCATGCCTGCACCTGGTCAATTGACTGTCATGTTTTGTTTTCCTTCCTGTCTCAGATATTACACAGTATCAAACATGCCCTTCCTTTTTAAAGCAATGGTGTGTTATTGGATGAAGTTTGACTTCTATTTCTAGCTGATTGAATGAGTGACCACATGAAGATTCCCCTTCATTTGCCTCATTTCTTTTTTTTTATAGCTGCAATCACATGTTAAGCGGTGACAATAATCAGAAACTGTGATGTTTCGAAGATTTCTTTATAGTAAGATTGGTCCTATATAAATGTCTTATGTAGACAGTGAGAGATGGGATCTACAAATATTCTAGTGACATTTTCTAGATAATAACATAAATGAGGTTGATTCCATGTATGAAGAATGGCATCACAGACAAGCTCACATACAATGGTATCTAATTAGCAACTTTATACTAATCACTGTTATTTTGCTGATTCCTTATTCATTACACAGCTATTTTAGATTTTCTTCATCCCATCCATCACTCTCCTCTTTCTCTCTCTCTCTTTCACTTTCACCTTCCTTTCTTTTACCCTTTTCTTTCTCTCTCTCCCACTCTTTCTCTCTTTCTCCCTCTGTTTCTTGCTCTCTCTCTCTTTGTTATACATTCCACTACTCATACTCCCACCACTTCCTCTTGACCTTAGTTCATTGTTACAAGATCTGATTCTATATTTCCTATTTTTATTTTCCATTTCATTGTAAATTTTCCTACTTCTCAACAGACATTATTGGTATTTTCCACTCTTCTGTTTCTGATCCCAACAGGAAAATTCTCGGTTTTTGTAATTTTTTTTTCTCCTGCTGTGTGATTTGATGTGAATTACAAAAAAAATCATCATCATCATCATCATCATCATTGTTTTCATCATCATCATAATCATCATTATCGTTGTTGTTATTATTATTGTTATTATCATCATCATCATTATTATTATCATTATTATTATCATTATCATTATTATTATTATCATCATTATTATTATTATTACTATTATTATTGTTGTTGTTGTTGTTGTTATTATTATTATTAAATTTTCTTCATTATTCTTTCTACCTTGCACCAATCACCCACCACCACCACTCCACTCCCTTTAATTCTTTGATCAATCGACTTTTGCTTCATTTCACTTCATTCTTGGTATGAATACTAATGAGCCATCAGATCTTGTGAAAATCTCATTATTGAGCTAATATTGGTTGATATTAAGTATTAATTCTGCTGTCTTCATTGTACAAAGTATGACTTTGGTCTAAGAAGATAAACCAGTTTACCAGTGTGTGCTAACATTCAAAACCAATCTTTCTTGTCAACTGACCTTGTTTTGTATCAAATTCTCTCTCATATATATTTTGAAAAAGGAAAAAAAAAATCCAGTTATTCAAACAATAAAAACAGGAATTGGTAAAAGCAATTTTTAAAAAACATGTTTACAAAATAAGTAAGTGTATGAAATCATTGCAATAGGCTTAATATTTTGTTTTTTTACCATTCAAAATACATTTATATCACATAAGATCCTTGTCAGAGAATATTTTCTACAGTGGTTTTTTTTTTCCTTTGCAATCTCTTCTTATTTAATATTGTTTATTAGGCGCAGGAGTGGCTGTGTGGTAAGTAGCTTGCTTACCAACCACATGGTTCCGGGTTCAGTCCTACTGCGTGGCACTTTGGGTAAGTGTCTTCTACTATAGCCTCGGGCTGACCAAAGCCTTCTGAGTGGATTTGGTAGACGGAAACTGAAAGAAGCCCATCGTATATATCTGTGTATATATATATATATATATATATATATATATATATATACACATATATATATATATATATATGGATGTGTGTTTGTGTTTGTTCCCCCAACATCACTTGACAACCGATGCTGGTGTGTTTTCGTCCCCATAACTTAGCAGTTCAGCAAAAGAGACCTATAGAATAAGTACTAGGCTTACAAAGAATAAGTCCTGGGGTCGATTTGCTCAACCAAAGGCAGTGCTCCAGCATGGCCACAGTCAAATGACTGAAACAGCTAAAAGAGTTTATTGTTTATATTATCCTTTTGGTAGTAAGTTGCATATGTCTACAAATTCAGAGATTTTCATGTAGATCAAGCTTCATCATAGACACAGTATCCTAGAGATGGTTATCATCTAATTTATATGATAGAGAAGCTATTTTTATAAATTAGCCTTTTAAAGATTAAAATCAAGTTTATTAAGAGTTGTTAATCAGTTTAGTTTAAACCCAGGCCATCCTTGATTATGCAGACCTGTGATCAAAGGAATTCTAGCAATGGCTATTTCATCTTTTCATAATTTATCTCTGACTACATTAGGCATGTCCTTGTTTGTTTGTCTTTTTCTTTTAAATATAATTGAATGAGATTTTAGAGATACATCATCATCATCATTTAACATCTTCCTTCCATGCTGGTATGGGTTGACCGGTTTGACAGGAGCTAGCCAGGCAAACTTCTGTGTATATTTTGACACAGTTCTTATGGCTAGATGCCCTTCCTAACACCAACCACACTGCAGGGTGAGATGAATGCTTTTTATGTGACACCAGCACAGGCAAGGTCAGTTTTGGCATGGTTTTTACAACCAGATGCCCTTCCAAATGTCAACCACTTTACAGTGTGGACTGGATGCTTTTTACCGCCCTTAGTCAAGCAAATCAACCTCAGGACTTATTCTTTTTTGTAAGCCTAGTACTTATTCTATTGATCTCTTTTGCCGAACCGCTGAACTACAGGGACATAATCACACTAACATCGGTTGTCAAGCAATGATGGGCGGGGGGGGGGACAAACACAGACACACAAACATATATATGTGTGTAATGGGCTTCTACACTGCTAAAATAACTCCCATGGCATTTGGTCAGCCAAAGTGTATGGTGGAAGATATTTGCTTGAAGTGCTGCACAGTAGGACTGAAACCAGAACCATGTGGTTGCAAAGTGAGCTTCTTAACCAGACAATGGCAAATAACTGCCTAGAGATTCCCATTGAGTGATTATTAGAGAAAGTCCCTTGCTGAATATCAACCACAACAATCTCACTAGTCCTTGATGAACTGTAAAAGTTATGGATGCTTCTTTAGCCTGACTAACCCTTTAAACACATAAATTCTTGAATAGTGAGAGCAACTTCACTGTCTGTAAACTTCTTACATGTGTTGCTAGAGAAAGCAGATGGTTTTATTTTTAATTCCAGTTTTTAGCATTAACTATCCCTTTCAACTATCCCCTTTACTCAGAGGTAAAAATATCAATTTCTTTTCTCCATTATTTTTGATTTTGATACACGATTTCTGGAAAAGTTTGAAACTTCACACTTTTATGCGAACATTAGCACTTGTCTAAAGAGAAGATAAAAATGAAGAAATGCGTGGCTGTGTGGTAAAAAGCTTGCTTCCTAATCATATGATTTGGGGTTCAGCCCCACTGCATAGCATCTTGAGCAAGTGTCTTCTACTATAGCCTCAAGCTGACCAAAGCCTTGTGAGTGGAAATAGTCAATGGAAACTGAAAGAAACCTGTTTTATATGTGTGCTTGTGTGTGTGTGTGTGTGTGTTGTGTGTGTGTGTGTGTGTGTGTGTGTGTGTATGCGTGCATGTCTTTGTGTCTGTTTGTCTCCCCACTGCCACCTGACAACCAGTGGTGGTGTGTTTATATCCCCATAACTTAACAGCTCAGCAAAAGTGACAGAATGGAAAGTTGATGACAGGAAGGTTGCCCAACTGTAAAACAATCTCTCAATAATATGTATTCATGCAACTCAGGTGTTGTCAACCATTTTTTATCTATGGACCCCTTTGATTATAATTTTATTCTAATGGACTCCCATAACCATTTGATGCTTAACAAATCTTATTATATATCTATAATTAAATATTAGGAATTGTATTTTAAAAATTGTTAAAATATTTTGTGCATTGTAGAAGTATAGAGTGGAGGTGCAACAGCCCAGTGGTTAGGGAAGCGGACTCACGGTTGGAGGATCACGGTTTCAATTCTTGTGTGTGTTTATTGAGCGAAAACACCTAAAAGTTCCATGAGGCTCCAGCAGGGGGTGGTGGTGACCCCTGTTGTACTCTTTCCCAACAACTTTCTCTCACTCTCTCTTCCTGTTTCTTGAGTAATGCTGCAATGGACTGGCATCCCGTCCAGCCGGGGGGAACACATACGCCACAGAAACTGGAAAACCGGGCCCAAGAGCCTGGCTAGGCTTGAAAAGGGCAATGTTTATCATTATTGTAGAAGTATAACCAAACACATAAACTTTAACATCAAAATCTTACATGGGCCCACAAGGGCCATATAGACCCAAGTTGAGAACCACTGATGCCACCCATGTTAACATGGAAAAATAGACATAATACAAATGAACAATCAAATTTTCCAAATAAGTATATGCCCTTATACACATATTTGGAAAAATCTTATTTTGAAATTGCTCTTCATAACAATAATCACCATATTTTCACACTGTTTTCGTCCTCTGTTCAAATTATACAATGGAAACATGAACTAAAACACTGAGGTACCCAAGGGAAATGAGGCAACAGAGGTGAAACTGAGCTGGGTAGAGCACATAATTATATTCATGTCAACACCCAGTAGCAAGAACAGCATTTCTCTATCTTCTTGAAAGGTGAGATGTCACTATATGATTTTGTCTGATTGGCAATAATTCATATGATTTGTAAATATTTAGCTAATGATGTTATAAATATCTTTAAGCTACAACACCAAATTAGTTTGATGATTAATAATAGACTTCTAAACATCACTTAAAATTTCTACTTGATAACCAAGGTAACCAAATTGCTTTGCAAGGTAATTTATTATGTTATTAGTGGCATGGTTCTGTGGTTGAGAAGCTAGATTTCCAACCATGTGGTCTTTGGTTAAATTCCACTGCGTGGTACCTTGGGCAAGTGTCATCATCATCGTTTAACGTCTGTTTTCCATGCTAGCATGGGTTGGACGATTTGACTGGGGACTGGCAAACCAGACGGCTGCACCAGGCTCCAATCTTGATCTGGCAGAGTTTCTACAGCTGGATGCCCTTCCTAACGCCAACCACTCCAAGAGTGTAGTGGGTGCTTTTACGTGCCACCG
Organism: Octopus sinensis; assembly: GCF_006345805.1. Taxonomy (NCBI): domain Eukaryota; kingdom Metazoa; phylum Mollusca; class Cephalopoda; order Octopoda; family Octopodidae; genus Octopus; species Octopus sinensis. The sequence goes on along the minus strand of NC_043002.1, from coordinate 37,253,909 downwards.
GCACGAGGGCCAGTCAGGCAGTACTGGCAACGGCCATGAAAAAGTCGGTTTTCCTTTTATGTTATATGCATACACACACACACACACACACACACATATACATATATACATACATACATGACATGATCCTTATGTATATAAAGTAAATTTCAAATGCAAGATAGCTGTGAAAACGGTAAAAAAAAGTAAATGCCCCTAGAAGATGGAAAAGAGTTGCCAGAAGGTGGGTACAGAGAATTGAACCCTGTACCTCCCAGATATGTGATCCTCTGTGTGTTTGTGTGTGTGTGTGTGTGTGTGTGTGTGTGTGTGTGTGTGTTTGTGTGTGCTGTATGCATACCCTTGTCTTGATATCATGATTGTAAATGAGCATTACTGTCACAAAACACAAGCAATGTTCTTCATTTCTAGTTTTCTTAAAAAAAAATATCTGGCCATTGGGAAATATTATCTTGCTTGGAAGCAAGTGAGGGTGGGCGACAGGAAGGGCATCCAGCTGCACAGAATCTGCCTCAACAAATTCTGTCTGAGCAACAGAAGCATAGAAAAATTGATGTCAAAGGATGTTTCTCATGTTGAGAATTAACAAGATTCATATGCCGAGTGATTAAGGTGATGAACTCATGATCATTAAGTCATAAATGCAATTCTTGGAGCAGTTGACACATTGTATTCATAAACAAAGCACTGTGCATCAGTTTGTTCCAGTCTACTTAGCTGTAAATGAGTACCAGTCAGTTACTGATGCAGTTCTCTCTCCTCCCACCTGTGTTCCATTGGGTCATGGTTGAGAGGTATGAGGAGGTGTCTTTGTCTGCTTGCAATTACGTTGACACTGAAAACTATTAGGACAAGCAAGGTACATGTTATCAAGCTACACTTGTTTGTAAGTGACTGCTGGCTGTACTATTTTATTTATTTTATATTGCAATTAGAAAAATAGTGCCATTGGTTAAAGGTTTCCCCCCCAAAAAAAGGCGTAGGAGTGGCTGTGTGTTAAGTAGCTTGCTTACCAACCACATGGTACCGGGTTCAGTCCTACTGTGTGGCACCTTGGGCAAGTGTCTTCTACTATAGCCTCAGGCCAACCAAAGCCTTCTGAGTGGATTTGGTAGATGGAAACTGAAAGAAGCCCATCGTATATATATGTATATATATGTGTGTATGTATGTGTGTGTGTATATGTTTGTGTGTCTGTGTTTGTCCCCACCAACATCGCCTGACAACTGATGCTGGTGTGTTTACGGGGACGTAACTTAGCGGTTCAGCAAAAGAGACTGATAGAATAAGTACTAGGCTTACAAAGAATAAGTCCTGGGGGGCAATTTGCTTGACTAAAGGTGGTGCTCCAGCAAGGCCACAGTCAAATGGCTGAAACGAGTAAAAGAGTAAAAGAATCATGACATTTTATTTCATAAGAGTGACAAGTGAGTATCTTTCACTTGGTGCATAACAAATATCTTATAAGGAAGGACAATGTGATTTTGAGTTCTCAGAACTAAACAAAAGAATAAAATCATAATGTATGGAATATATTTACTCATAGATTGGTTTAATTATGACTGATCCGGGACTAAGCAATAATAATAACCGCTATAAAGAAAACTGTATATACGGGTATTTACAATTCCGATCAGCTTTTATTTACTGCTCAAATGCAGCACATTGGCATTCCCCAGCCACCCTACCCACCAGAAAAGGAAAAAGCTCTCCCAATAGAACACCATTACAACAATGGTGAACCTTTATGTGGTCATTTGGTCAATTCGAAATGGCAGCTGAACCTCCCTCATATCACTTCATTATATCTTGAATAAGGAAAAGACACATTAGATAATACAGTTCACTAAAGAGACATATTTAACATTAGAATGTCTTTTAGCTACTTGATTAATTTTAATACAGGGTGAACAACAAGCTCAAAATCTACAATAGACACAGGTAATTAAGAATCCATGATTTCAGACAACAGTTCCTAAGTATCTCATTTCCCAAGTGACATCATTTTAAGATCAACTTTACTGTTTGTCCATCCCAGGTCAATAAAATAAAGTACCAGTCAAGTACTGGGTATGATATTTTAATTTCATTTTCTCATATCTATGTGTGTTAGGAGAGCAGTGGTACTACTCTAACTCATTCATGCACCAAATTCTTCCTTCATTTAAGTGAAACCATTTGTAGAATGCAAAGAATCAAGTACCAACAAGCCAAATAATGGTTTTAGACTTCCTTTAATGAAGACTAAATAAATAAATAAACAGAAAATCCAAATTCTTCAACACAATAGCAATAAGTTATTCTGATTAACATTTTCAGATTCATTTCTATTTTATATTCTCCCTAAACAATTCTTAGTGCAATATTAATTTTCAATAATAATGGATTTTATCAGAATAAAAAATAAAACACACTTCAAGAATGAAGTCAGATGTATAATGTTGCTATGACAACAATACTGAAATTGGTTCTTATTCCATTCTATTCAAATGGTGCTTTAATTTCTTAGGTGTTTCCCTTTTAAATAGGGTCAATAGATTTTTCCATAATTCAATTATTTATAATATCTTGATTTCATTTTATGGGTTATTGATTAATTTAATTATTTGAAAATAATAACAACAAAAGTAATTCTTCATAATGGAAGCAAATACACAAACACACACACACACACACACACACGTGTCTAAGTATATGTGTGTGTGTGTGTGTGTGTGTGTGTGTGTGTATTACATTCTCATATCACCATCATCATCGTCTTACATCTGCTTTCCAAGATGATATGCGTTGACTGGTATGGGTTGGATGGTGAGCAGTTGGATTGTGTTGAACTCCAATGTCACCTTTGGTATGGTTTTCCCTGCTGAATGCCCCTCCTTATACCAACCATTTTACAGTGTGGTGCTGGGTGCATTTTTCAGCAAGGTTGCCAAATAATTTACAAGACAAGAAATGGAAAAGACAAGCCCACTTGACTAAGTGGGGGGAGAGTATTTCAGAGAGGGGCAGGTAGTTTCATGCCAGGTGTTGAGAGGCTAAAGTATGACAGGGAAAGCACAAACTCTCAAAGTACAAAATGATAAGTGTTACGAGAGAATCCTGACGACCCATACTTGACTGAAGATAGAAATAAAAATGATAATATGCATGTGTGTGTGTATATATACATACATATATATATATATATATATATATATATATATATATATATATATATATATATATATATATATATACATACATATATAAATCCTTAAAATGTTTTAGCCCGATGGCTGCGGCCATTATATTTAACATACGTATGTATATACATATATATATATTTTTATATATATATATATATATATATATATATATATATATATAACCACAAAATCCTGCTTCTTGATAGTTATTGTGTGGATAATATGTTACTAAAGAGGTTCAATGATATTAAAAGATGTCTAAAATTGTTACCAAAAGTCAAAGACCAGAGTCATTCCTCTCATCTTGAATATCTATATTTAATTTTTAGTTAATTAAAATTTTCTTGAAATTTCATACTTGTTCCTTCTGTAAACAAACTTTTATTAATGCTAATGAATTTTAGTCTCATTGGGGTTGTAATTTTAATTGATTAGAAAAGAAATTATTTTCATTAGACCTCAAGAATCACATCTATACTCTCTTTGGAATAAGTGTGTGTGTGTGTATGCGTGTGTGTGTGCATGTCAAGCAGTAAGGAGAAAAAGAAGTCAACATGGAAAAAGTCAAATGTTGTATTAGTTCAACACTTAAAAAGAAGAGTCTTGATACACACACACACATGCACACACACACACACACACACACACACACACACACACACACACACACCACACACACACACACACACACACACACATACATACATACATACATACATACATACATACATACATACATACATACATACATACATACATACATACATAGACAGAGGAGTCCAGTGTAATCCATGGGCAGGAGAGGTGCAGCTGAAGTGTAGTAGAAAGCCCAGGTAGAGAATCTGTAATAGTTCCTTGGGTAATGAGACGAGACAGGATCAACTGGTGCGACCACATGAGCGTGTACTATATGGGGAGAATTCACAAAAAAAAACAAAAGACAAAGACAGATGATGTAGGCAACAAACAGATGTATACATACATACATGTGCATTTATATTCATATAAATTTTTAGATATATACATATATATATACAAGATATATTCTACTTATTATACAACATTACTCTTTTATGTACACTTTTTTATGTACATTCCTTTATGTACACTGATTTGTTCTGCTTTTTATATTTAACCCTACAGTCTCTTATGTGGTGGTTTAATAAAGTATGTGATTGAGTATTATCTGATAATTGATATTTGATTTAGATGTATTTCTCCATTTTCTTATCTTGTATTAGTAATTTGTGGTAAATCATTTTACCTTTGCCCATATAATACAGTAAATGAATTGATTGCATCGCAATCATTAACATTTATGTATTAACTTTGTTGGGTACTTCACTAGCAGTATATTGGATATATGTTATCCCATGGAGGGTTGCATTTACAACCCCTATCTCAATTTGTACATATATATATATATATATATATATATATATATACATATGGAGGTGCAATAGCCCAGTGGTTAGTGCAGCAGATTCGCAGTCAGAGGATCGCAGTTTTGATTCCCAGACCGGGCGTTGTGCGTGTTTATTGAGTGAAAACACCTAAAGCTCCATGAGGCTCCGGCAGGGTGGGGTGGCGACCCCTGTTGTACTCTTTTGCCCCAACTTTCTCTCACTCTTTCTTCCTGTTTTTCGAGTAATGCTGCGATGGACTGGCATCCCATCCAGCTGGGGGGAACACATACGCCACAGAAACCAGGAACCCAGGCCCATGAGCCTGGCTAGGCTTGAAAAGGGCGCATAAAAAAAATATATATATATATATTAAATCACTCACGGTAACAAAAATATCAAACATTCTCTAAAATATACTTTTCTGCCTTTTCCAACTTTATTTACTTTTTTAACCATAATTTTTGATTTGTATGGACTTCTAACCCCTTTTCATCTATATATATATGTGTGTGTGTATGTGTGTATTATATTACATTTTCTTGCACAAACATACTCTATCTTACACCCATACATACATGTAGACTCACATGCACAATAGCTTGCTTTGTAGGCTTGCACACTTATATACACTAATCATGCACTATATAAGCAACCTAATACATATTATAGTGTCAAACACAATACTTATATATAGATAGACATTGATAGACAGTTAGATAGAGAAATATGAATGTTTGAGACATATGTTTGCATAAAATATGTACAAATACTATTGTTGTAACTTTCAAATAGCTAATGTGTTGCCACATGACTATATGTACAAATGTATTTCTATTGCATTTCACTTTTTGGGATAACTAATTGGATTTTACAGCTACCTGTAGCTTGCCTAGGACATAGCATTAAACAGAGAGAGCTGGGTCACATATTTAATATTTAATTGAATTTCTAAAATAGCAATATTTTCCAGAAACAAGCGCAAGAATAATTTCTCTTCATATTCATTGATAAAAATTAGAAAGAAAAAGAATTTAAAATAATCAAGTTTGAGATTCCTAGCTTCATTAGTTTCTGAGATACCAGAGCAGACATTCAAACAATCCATCAAGTAAACAAGACAAATAAAAATAAAAACTGTGGCACCTAATATTTTGGTGGTTCTATTGGTTGGAAAGAATGTGTGGAAGGAAACAGTTGTAATGGTGCACAATTATCATTAACTGAGAGAAATCAAACAGGAGATTATTTTGTCTTGTTTTCCAATGACATTCATAATAAGGTGGTTGTTATGTCTCGATAAGAAAGAGCTTACAGATATATGCACACAAAATATAATGCAAACTCCTAATTGTGTATACAGGACTAAGTTACTGTTACACACATTTGTGGAGTCATCAGGTGAGAATATCTGACTGTCTGTGAGACCTTCTCAAATGTTATATAATTGTACAAATTCTCTCCTCTTCAGATGCAGAAAATTGTCATCAAACAGCCTGACCATTACTGGAAAGTTTCCTCTTTTTGTCAGTGGCAACACCTCAGGGCTGCCTCTATCAATTTTAGCATGATGTATGATAGATATAATTCAGATTGAAGAGATGCTTGAGTAGACGCAAGTAGAAGTAATTCTACAGTGTACATTAAATATATTTATGGGGACTTAATTGGACTCCTCTTATGCAAGGTAGAGAGATACAAATTCTTCTTGGTGGGTAACAATGCTGGAATAGGTGGAGTATATATATATATATATCGTTGACTGAGAAATGAACAGAGTAACTGAGATAGGTAGTATGAAAGCAATTGAATTTAAAACTCATTATAAGCTACACAATAACAGCAGTGATATCTGCATATACCTTCCACCATCAATCCGAAATGACAGATGGTCTAAAGAGCCATTTGAATTAGACCCTTTTATCAGCAACTGTGACAACAATATGACAACATCCTTATTATCAAGGTAGGGAAATTTAATGGGCAGGTTGGATATTATCATAATGGTAGTTTCGATGTACATGGAAGCTATGGATATGAGAAGGGATCAAGACTCCCATGTCGACTTCTTTTTCTCCTTACTGCTTAACACACACACAAACACACACACACACACACACATATTCCAAAGATAGTATAGATGTGATTCTTGAGGTCTAATGAAAATAATTTCTTTTCTAATCAATTAAAATTACAACCCCAATGAGACTAAAATTCATTAGCATTAATAAAAGTTTGTTTACAGAAAGAGCAAGTATGAAATTTCAAGAAAATTTTAATTAACTAAAAATTAAATATAGACATTCAAGATGAGATGAATGATTCTGGTCTTTGACTTTTGGTAACAATTTTAGACAATGATGCAAATGATCCACCCATATTCAACACAAAGTTTAGAGAACTACCCAGTAAATTCACCAACTTCCCTTAGTATGACATAAACTAAAGGAAGAATAGTTGGTGTATATGATGGAAAAAGAGTGGGAGGTAGAGATTCATAATGCAGGCAAATGACTGAGAGGTTCAACAAAATAAACTGCTGCAGAAGTTGATTTGGTAGTGAAATGGTACAATAGAAGTTATAAAACTAAGAGAGATAGACTAGGAAAAATTAGAAGAGGAGAACCCAGGAACAATATCAAGTAACTAGAAAAGAAACTAGATATCAGGGTCATATAGAATGAAGTTAGACTGAAAGTAAGAGGTTTGCCAATGTTCTGCAATAAGAATATCAATGGTGTGAAGAATTTTGTATTTCAAAGCAGTGTGTTTGTGCAAATTATTGGAGTAAAGTGTAAATGAAATTAGAGCAGTACACCTGATTTTGGTCATGCCAAGAAGGGGAATGGAAAATTACTCATTTACAGAAATACATAGTAGAGAGAGAGAGAGAATTATCCCATGTAAACACAACAACTATTGAAGGTCACAGTTATATGGCCAAAAGCATGGTTGAAGGTATGAAGGTAGGGAAAATAAAGGAGTTATTGAGGATGGTCAATCACATGCTGAAAATATCTGAAGCAGGCCATGTACTAGTTCCTACAGTGAATCAGATTACACATAGCAATGTCATAGACAATGACTGGCATTGCAGTATCATTAGTTGAGACAAGGACAAAGAAGACATTCTAGAAAGAAGCAGTTACAGAGACATCAGACTGAGGGATCAAGTTAGGGACTTGATAGAAAGAGTATTAGCACAAAAGGCGGTGAGCTGGCAGAAGCGTTAGCATGCTGGGCGAAATGCTTAGTGGTATTTTGTCTGCCGCTACATCCTGAGTTCAAATTCCACCAAGGTCAACTTTGCCTTTCATCCTTTCAGGGTCGATTAAATAAGTGCTAGTTATGCACTGGGGTCAATATAATCGACTTAATCCATTTGTCTGTCCTTGTTTCTCCCCTCTGTGTTTAGCCCCTTGTGAGCAATAAAGAAATAAGAAAGAGTATTAGCACAAGTCAATAGGAACTGAAGTATTAGCTTCAATAAGATGTAATTTGGATTTGTTAGTGTGATATCTACAGACGTTCTTAGTTAAGAAAGTGTGAGACACTACACTAAACAGCTGTCAATCTGTGGAAATGCCTTTGATAAGGCATAATGCCCAATAGTCAGTGAGGGGTAGACATCTGTCAAAAATATAGATTTAAATGAATGTATCATGATCTGCAGGAGATTTGGGATGTTGCTTTTAGCAGCTTGAAAAAGGCTACATAAAGGCTCCCTCATTGGCTCATACATCCGTTAATGTAGGATGGTGAGCAGGTGGAATTGTTAGCATGCTGGGCAAAATGCTTAGCAACTTTTCATCTGTCCCTTGCATTCTGTGTTCAAATTCCACCAAGATTGATTTTGCCTTTCATCCATTTGGGATCAATAAAATAGGTACCAGTTGAGCAGTGTGGTTGATATAGTTGACTTACCAATTTTCCAAAACATGCCAACCTTATGTCAAAATGTTAAACCAATATATTACACAAGTGTTTAGAACATAAAACATTCTTATACAAAAATGTTGGAATAATTTAATTCAAATTATATGAGCATATCAGAACGGCTTTTGTGGTGTGAATTGTTTATCGTGGGACTTGGAGTAGTCTAAAAGTGCTAAACATTTGCATGTAGATCACGTAACATTTCTAACAGAAGCAGTTCCTTATGAATCAGAAAAAGTGATCTTATAAACTTGAACAGTAGTACATGTAAAAGAAGATACATTTAAAGTGTTTAACAGTCAACATGTGGGCAGCAATGACTCAACAGGATACACTACATACATACATATATTATTATAAATGAAACCAATATTATTATTATTATTACTATTATTATTATTATATCTCAATTCCACTTCATGACTTTGTGAAATGGCATCAGATAAATAAACAAAGACAGAATATGTTTTCCATGCTCTGGAATTAGTTTGCTATACAACTGTAATAGGTGTATATTTTTGGCATGAGTCATACCATGATGATAGATACCAGGTAAAAAAAAAATATTATTTTTGGTACTTTTACATCCCTCTTTGTTTTTCATGAAATGGGTTTAGGTTTGACTTTTTTTTAATGTTCTTAAAATAATGATTCATGCATATGAATTGTTTAGGTAAATACTTTTACATCAAGATACTTAAATATGTACCAGTTATCATCAGCCCCAAGGGATTACCAACAAAATGTATTTTCAGGTGTGAGTGTGTGTAAAAATTATAAACTATAGTCAATATATCATCTTACTCTGAACTCCCCATAGTATAATAAGGTTGGTCAGTATTCTTTTTTTACATTAAGCATTTGAGAAAGAGGAAGAAAAGTCATTTATGTTTGAAACTAATTATTTGTACTTTTAAGTTTCTTGTAAAGAGAACTACAAAAGAAGGCACTGAAGTAGACATGAGCAAGCAAAGGGCCTCGAGATCAGATTTTCATAACATTTTTATGATTCTAAACTAAACAAAGGTTATCCAATATGCCATGCAGCCATAATAGACATCCTCTTGATAGTATGACTTCAGAAAACGTCCATAGTTTGGTTTTATTTTGAATATGGATAATAAGGGAAGAAAATTATATTAGAGATCAAATCTGATATCCATCAGTCTTTGGTTTCCATACTTCTTATCTTACCCTCAATTAAGAACACATAATCTACATGGCCATTTGACCTGCTTGAAATAGCAGCCAAATCTCTCTCAAATCACACATTGAACAATATAGTCCTACATACACAATGCTGGAGAAAAAGAAAAGATAATCATGAATAGAGCACTTTTAATCAAAGGTCTTCTCCAGTCTGAGATGAACTGTAGCTAAAAAAAATAACAATAGCATGCACTCATGATCACGAGATCGTGGTTTCAATTCATAGATCAAGTGGTGTGTTGTGTTCCTGAGCAAAACACTTCATCTCACATTGCACTGAGATCACTCCAGCACCTGATACCTGACACACTGTGCACCTATCCAGACAACATCGATTTGACGGAAGAAGTGAGTTAATGTACAGCATATATACTTGATCACTATAAAAACATCATTTGTGCCAGTCGTTCAGCAAAAGCTGAACTTTCAGTCATTGTCTTCAATGGAAGGGTCCATAAATACTTATGGCAGGCATTTTATCCAGAATCACAGACAATAATAACAGTCACTTCACTTAAGGCCTTTTGTTACTGAATGGACATAAGCTATTGATGACTTTTCTTTACTGCCTTCAACTCTGAACTGTCTTTCCTGCACCTCTCTTGTTGGATCCCTGCTTTTTTCACTGTGCCTCAGTATCCCACTTCAAACTATTTTTAGTACATTCCCTCCCCTGCCTCCCTGGTGGGTTGTAGGTCAGAGCCTGATGTGTAGTACAAGATGTTGGTTTCCTTCTTCTCTCAGATCTTGTAGGTTTTGAATTGTCATCAACCCTTCTGTAACTGCTTTTTCTACACAGGATGTTAGCTCAATGCAAACCCATTTTTACTTCTGGGAAGAGATGGTCAATATTAGTCTGGCATCTGTCCTTTGACCTGTCCATCATGGAAAGTTCATGCTCTGCTGGCATAGCTGACTGGGTCATTGTGGCACACAATCCACCACAACACAACAAAAAATGGATCTTGACGTGGATAAGAGCAGTACATTAACTTTTAAAACCACTGATACACAAGTATTTACTGCTACTCTGCTGATTGATCTAATAGCAATTAGTTTAGTTGTAACTACAGATGCATGTTGTCAAACGATGCTGAAAGTTCAAATGACTAGTCTGTAGTTAGAACCCCCAAATGTATCAACGATTTAGTGTCAACTTAAAGCACAAATTACTAACTCAGTTGGATGTTTTTATGGCAATTCATCTCCAATTCACCAGTTGACAACAGCAGACAATACTGGTGAGGTTTTACCTTCAGGCTTCAACTGAATCTAATTTCCCTGGTTCCCAAGTGGGATAGTTTACTAATTATCTTATACTCAGTTAATGTCAAATTACTTGATAAAATCATGTTTCTTTAATTTTAAAAAAAAAAAAGGAAAGAAATTGATGACTTTCACTTTCACACAGTTGTTCATAAGCATGTATAGAATATTGAATTTTTACTTTTTTTCATATTTACTTATTTTTCACTTTCTTAAAGTGCCAACAAGCGAGCAATCAAAATGATGAAAACAAAACAAACACTCATGAATGATTTTCATTAGTTTATTTTTTTTTAACTTTTGCAATTATAAGTTGGCAAAATAGTAAAGAGCTGAATTAGTTTTCTGAAAAATATCTACTTTGGTTCTTTGTTAATCAGAGTTTCCATATTCATGGTTGATATCTTAGCATAATTACCATTACACTACTCAATACAATGTCAGCTATACTACATGTTCTCAACATGATCATGCATCAAATTTTGAGATTGTCTTTGTTATGTTCACATGTGATCCTTTACATTAGTACTCTCAGGTAACTGACTGATTGAACTACCTATGAAATTAATAACCCCTACAATTACCCACATGGCCCCACATCTTCCCCTCTCTTCATATCTTTAATCGCTTTATCTACCAAGCTGCTGTTGACTTGAATTGCTGATCCCTCTAAAGGGTTACCATGAGGTAGCCCTTCTTTATCCCATGCATTCTCTACATTCAGCAGCCTTTCATAATAGCACTAACATGCCATTATCTTGTCTTCCTTATCAGTGGTACTCATCTTTCCAAATATACATCTTGTCAATGACATCTTAGTTCTCTGTCACACATTCTCTCACACACAATCCTGAACACTTCATGTTTCTGATCCTCATGTTGCAGGACAGGCATAAATCTCTTCTTTACTACATCTCTCTCTCTCTCTCTCCCTCTCTCTCATAGCCAAATATACCTTTCACCAAGCTGCTCTTCTATCTTTTTGGTAATGCTCCTTGTTAACACCTTCCTTCCAAGTTTCCTGAGCCTCTCCTTTGGTTTAGCCAAGACTTTGCTCCAACCACACATTACAGCCCTCCCTCTCAATCTAGATCTTTCTCTCTAATGAGACACTTATCAATTAACATTTCTCTAAACTTTTTCCCATCTGTAATATCTTTTACTTCCCCTATCTTCCTTCTCTATACCATCATGTGATTAACTCCGGTAATCTATGTTGCATTCTTCAGCAAGAATGGTTTTGATATTTACAATAGATCTTCTGTCATGTTTTCTGGTGAGAACGTAATTTATCTGACTAGTGTGTTTGCCAGATGGCCAGTAAGTGATGAGGTAACTGGCTGGTTTCTTAAACTGTGTGATGCTAATCGTTAGTTGAGTTGTATCACAGAATCCAGAAGCCTTAAGCACATCTCATTTCTTGATTCATATCCATAGATTCCATCTATGCCATCATCATGTTGGCTAACATGTCTGTTTAAGTTGCTGACCATAAAAATGAAGCATTGCCAGTCGTTCTTGAGGTAATCTGCTGAAAGATCTCACAGAAGCGATCCTTCTGATCTTCTAGCAGTCTTACCTGTAGGGTATATGCTGAGACAAACGTTGTTGTTGATTTGTTTATAGTTAGTCTCAACTTAATTTTCCTAACACACATTCTAACTATTCCATCCCATATCATCATAGCAGCATTTAACATATGCATGGGTGTGTGTGTGTGTGTGGAGGCATAATGGCCCAGTGGTTAAGGCAGTGGACTCATTGTCGGAGGATCGAGGTTTCAATTCCCAGACCGGGCATTGTGTGTGTTTATTGAGTGAAAACACCTAAAGCTCCACGAGGCTCTGGCAGGGAGTGGTGGCGTCCCCTGTTGTACTCTTTTGCCCCAACTTTCTCTCAATCTTTCTTTCTGTTTCTCGAGTAATGCTGCAATGGACTGGTGTCTCATCCAGCTGGAGGGAACACATATGCCATAGAAACCGGGAAACCAGACCCATGAGCCTGGCTAGGCTTGAAAAGGGCACATAAATAAAAAAAGAATATTATATATGTATATACATACTCACATATACATACATTTACACACTCATATATATACATATATATTAAGAAGAACAGAAAGAAAATCTCATTGATATTTTAAAATTTCGTATTTTCCTTCCATTATTTCCATGACTCACAAAAACATTATCAACTATATAATAATTATATGATATTAATAGTAGTTATTAAACTAATTTAGTTAAAGGTGATGTGTAAGTCATTTCATTAGTATGCTTATATATGTGTATATACCCATACACACACCCTCACACACACATACACGTGCACACACACACACACATTTACATATATATATATATATATATATATATATGTATGTATGTATGTATGTACGTACATACGAACAAACGAACGAACATATATCAGTACATTAGTATACTATTTCTGAGAAGTTTCGTACTCGTGTGCTTAGAGAATTTTTCAAACTTTAACACTTGTAATACAGCCAGTTGCCAAAATGTGACAGCCAAGGGGCATCCAGGAGCCATAACCTGAATGCAACCCAGCTCTTTTGGAATGTAAAGAGTTAAGGGCCCAAACACTTCCATGTAAGACCTTCAGCTGTTCAACTGTCCCTAGAGTTTCTTAATATTCGTTGGCTTTAAGAGGCAAGGCAGAATCATTAGCACACTAAACAAAATGCTTAACAGAATTTTACCCATCTTTATATTCTGTGTTTCAATTCTGCCAGGGTTGACTTTGCCATTCGTCCTTTTTGGGTTGATAAAATAAGTACCAGTTGAGCACTGGGATCGATCTAATCGACTTACATCATCTTCTAAAATTTCTGGCCTTGCGTCAAAATGTGGAGCCAATATTTGTTGGTTTAGTATTTCAAGGTCAATATCCAATCTTTAGTTTATAAGCATTTAATTTTATCTTGAGGACCATCTTACAGCCTAAAAATTAGTTAAATAGAATAGCTATAGCTTACAGTTTCCAAAACTTTGTTTTTTGTTAGGTTTTTTTTTTGGCTTTTTTTGTTTGTTTTTCACCTAAAGAAAGAAAAGGTTTTCTAATTTCCTGATACTGTGTAAATTTTCAGAAATATTAAATCCATGTTTTCATTGAAAATTGGTCATAAAATCAGTTTTACAAAATTAATTAAAATCTAAAAAAAAAAACAAATTGAAACAATAAAAATAAAAACAAACGAAAAAAAATCCATCATTGCATAGGTTATATTTGTTTGTGCAAAATTTATTTTAGTTACTTTCTTATAATTACTAAAAAAAAAAAAATGAATTAAGATTGATTGAAATCAATGAATGACATGGTAAATATTAGCATGCTTGCTCACAGCTAAATTAAAATATTATATCAATGATTAATATTTTCTGAGAAAGAACACTTGTGATGACTGGAATAGTAACTTTGACTTTAATCTTCACAGTAGTGTACTAAATACAGCGAAGTATTGTATTTAATACAATACCTCATGGTTCTCATTTATCATTATGTCAGGCTTGCTTTTGAATTTTTATATTTTCCTAATTTACTGGTGTCTAACATTGAACTATAACCATGGTGAAGTACTGTCTTTAAGTATCCTAATTGATCACATCAAACCTCAGTACTTAGTTCAGCCTGGTACTTATTCTATCAACATTGTGACTGGCCTTTTCTGTTTTCATTCTATTCCATGTTTATTTCATATATATATGCTGTTGTTGTAGTAGTAGTAGTAGTAGTAGTAGTAGTAGTAGTAGCAGTAGCAGCAGCAGCAGCAGCAGCAGCAATTTCTAACATAGGTGCTAAACAACAAATTTCATATAAGAGGTTTAGTTGATTAAATCAATACAAATACTTGAGTGAATAATAATAATAATAATATTAATAATAATAATAATAATAATAATCATCGTTTAACGTCCGCTCTCCATGCTAACATGGGTTGGACAATAATACTGGTGTGTTTATTTTCATGCCCTACCAATGTATATAGTGAGTTTCTTTGCTCTAGGAGTTAGAAAGACATTCGGCAAGAAATGGAAACAAAATTGAAAGAAGATAATAATAATAATAATAACTACGACGACGGCGACAACGATGATAATGATGATGATGAGGAGGAGGAGGAGGAGGAGGAACAAACAAGCAAACAATTGCATAGACCAAATCCTTGGCAGTCAAAAAATACCTATGGGTACTTCACATATTTTATGTAAATTCTTCTCCATATGAATGCAACTTACCCTGTGCTTTTATTTTTTGTACCACAAACATCAGTGTTTATAATTGCTTAGCATCCTTAGATGCAAAATCTTGTCCCTTGACATTTCTGATTGAAAGTCGGATGTAACTTGTATAAATTAATGCAAAACCGAAATATATAATAATAATGATATTTCAAATTTGGGTAAAAGGCCTGCAATTCTGAGGAAGAGGGTCAGTTGATTAGATTTACTCTAGTGCTCAGCTGGTACTTATTTTATTGACTCTGAAAGGATGAAAGGCAAAGTCAACCTTGGTAAAATTTGAGCTCATAGCATAAAACTGAGAGAAAAGTCACAAAGCATTTTCTCTGGTGCACTGATGATTCTGCCAAGTTGTCACTTTGAAAATAATAATAATAATAATAATAATAATAATTATTATTATTGTTGTTTCAAATTTTTGTCACAAAGGCAGCTTGGGAGAGGTGTTGTTTGTTCCTTCTTGAGCCATGCCTGGCTCATAAGGGCCGGTTTCCCAATTTGCTTGGCATATAAGTTCCCCACCTGGATGGGACGCTGGTCCATTGTAGGTGAGCTGCAAGATGCAGGAGGAAAGAGTATTGAGAAAGTTGTGGCGAAAGAGTCAGCAGAAGTTTGCCATTACCTTCTGCTGGAGCTGCGTGGAGCTTAGATGTTTCACTCATAAACACACACATCGTCATGTCTGAGATTCAAGCCAGCGATCCCTCGACCGCAAGTCCGCTGCTCTAACCACTAGGCCATGTGCCTCCACTGGGAGAGGTGAGGATGAATCAGTTACATCAACTCCAGTGTTCAGCTGGTACTTATTTTATCGACCCTGAAAGAATGAGAGGCAAAGTCGACCTTGGCGGAATTTGAACTCAGAATATAATGACAGGTGAAATACTGTTAAGCATCTTGCCCTGTGTGCTAACGATTCTGCCAGCTCGCTGTCTTGCCTAAAAATATTTCAATCTTAATAGATTTCATCAAGGGTATTATTGAATTTTAATTTTAAATTTATTTATTTATGGAAATCAGTTGAGTTTTTCAAATTTTTATCAAATGAGGAAGATAGTAGTTAATTAAGTTACCTTTTGATTAAAAGAGACCCAACTCAAAGCTCTGGTTATGCCAAATTAAATACACATGTACACATACACAAAAAAACATACTTAGACTGATAGACAGATGTATATCTCATGAGACTACCATTGAAGGTATGTGCCAAAGTTACCAAATGGTGAGAACAAATGTGGAACCTACATAATAGTGAACTAAACTTCTTAACTGCACAAAAATCATGATTATTTCACAGTATTAATTAAAACACAATCAGTATTATTTCATTGTGTTAATTAAAAAGAAATCATTATTATTTCACAATGTATAAGAGGGGAAAATGTCATCATTTGGAATCATTTATTTTAACATTTTTCAAAAGTGCATGCTTCAGTAGAGGAAATAGTCCATTACTTCTTGAGATTATGGTATAAGATAAAGTGTTTAAGTGTCTGCGAGGGTTACATTACAAAAAGAGATGGATGAGAAGGTAGCCAAAATGGAAATGATAAAAGAGAAAAGAAACTTGATAATTTGGCAATGTTCTATAGAAAAGTGTAATTCATTTAATAATGATAATTATGGGAATGGGTGGAGGGAGGTTAGAGAGAGAGAAATCTATAAAAGGCATTTAGAAAGGTTTAAGCATAATCTTATTTGCAATGGCAAAGGGTTAATGAAGAAGAGTAAGAGAATAAGAGGAAACAAAAACAAACAAACAAAATATGTAAAATTAATACAATTGAAACTAAAGTTGTGATTATGGTATTGAAGGGTAAACAACTGTGATGATGTAGCTGGTAATGGTGATGATGTTGGTGGTGGTGGTGGTAGTGGTGGTGGTCATGGTATTGGTGGTGGGGTGAGCATAGGTTAATAGTGAGGCTTGTAGGAGATGGTTTAGATGATAATGATGATGATCATTATAGTAGTAATAATAATAAGAAGAATAGTAGTAGTAGTAGTAGTAGTAGTAGTAATGGTGGCAATTTTCTTTCTTTCGTTCTTTGAGGAGAAATTGATTGGCAAAAAATGAAACTCATCATTACAAACAATGTTTAGATCTTCTGTACTGACTCATTAAGTGCCAATTTCAATGTAATTTTGGCATCCATTGACCATTGGCTGAGTTCTATCTCCATTTTCTTTGCTGTTTACTACGTTGTTCTAATACGTTACACTACCATTTAGTTATATTATTATTATTATTATTATTATTATTATTATTATTATTATTATTATTATATCTCTTTCCCACCACAGACCTCAACTCTTGTTCTCACCTTTTACCTTCCAATTCACTGAAACACTTTCTACAAAAACAATTCTGACTGCCAAAATAGATCAGGTAATTCCTAAGTTAAAGCCCCACAAATTAATTTTGCTATTAGGATTTCAGTTAAATTCCATTCCATTAATTTTTTTTCTTTTAATATAACTTTATCTAAGAAACCATAGAGATGCAAGATATTAACTATTCTAGTGTAAATTCTCTCCGTTTCAAAAGATACAAGTACCCAAATTACTACTGGAATTATCATTTCCATACCTTTGTGGTGGTAGTGGTTGGTAGTGGTAGACTTCATCTATTGCCTATTGAACACTACTTTCGGGTACCTTTAGTGGAGTTCATTCTGTTGCAAGAAATCAGGTTATGGCTTTGTTTAGAGAAGTGCTAGATTTTTAACTATCACCTCTTTTCTTTTACGAAAACTTTATTAATGTCCCCTTTCTATGAGTCAACACCCCATCACCCATTTTTAACTTACATACACAAAATATCAGGCCAAGTAATTTAATTCTGATTAATAAATGTTCCTTCTCGAGCCAAGCCAGGCTCATAAGGGCCAGTTTCCCAGTTTCAGTGGCGTAGAAACTCCCCATCTGGATGGGACACCAGTCCATCGCAGGATTACTTGTTTTTGCCAGCTGAGTGGACTGGAGCAACATGAAATGAAGTATTTTGCTCAAGAACACAACGCATCACCCGCTCCAGGAATCGAAACCACAACCTTATGATCATGAGTTCAACATCCTAACTACTAGGCCACACGCCTTCACAAATTCTGATTAAAAACTTGATATGGTGATTACTTATCACAGGACCAACCTACCATAAGTTAATATTTGATGCCTCTTCTTCTGGCCTTAGCTATTAATCCAAACCTTGAAACATAGCTGTGGCCAAACTTATGTATGTATTTTTCGTGCTTCATAAATACAATTGTAGTTAGTGAGATCTTGGGTTTCCTACATATAGGAAAATGTTGGTATGATTTTTGTAGGGATATCTTTGATCATAAGTCTGCTTGGAAAGGCTAAGTAACAACCATCAACCATCACTGCCACTAGTGTTGCTAAACCATTTATCAGCTACACAATTATCCCCAAACCTTTAACAACCACCTTCAAAATAATTTTGTTTGTATTGGTTAATCAAAGAAGGAAAAGCAGCCTCCAGAACCATTTTCTAGGGATTCCAACACTGGTGAGAGGAAAGGAAAGGAAATTACATTCTGTCTAGGGACTTGAACTGAATACATGTAATACAATAGACTTGCTAAAGGCTTCCAAGGTCCAGGCAGTGTGTTAAACCAGCTGATCTTTGAAGAGCTCGTACACAGCTTTCACTCACCAAATCCTATCAACTTGATTTTAGATATTGTTATTTCAACCTTGAAGGCTTATAGCTCAACCAAGTAATAACATTTATATATGGATACGTGTGTGCATGAGTGTGTATGTATGTACAATGTGCGTGCATATATTTTATATATATATATATTGCATTCATTCCCTACTAAGCTTACCTGCTATCATGCTGTTTCATGAAATATTTCAATGTAAAGAGCAATATAAATAGTGTCTTGCTATTAAAGACTTTGAGGATTCTTGTCAGGAAACCTTCATCGTTCCTGCAAACTTCATAAACCAACGGTTTATAGGTTTTGTCTTTCTCATAAGGTTTTGAAGTGAACTAATTTATAGACCTTTGCCTGGCCATAAGGTTTCAAACCATGGGATTATAATAGACCATTGCGTTTTTCCTCCCCTCTTAATGCATATTTGTGTTTATATATATATATATATATATATATATATATGTATACACATGCACAAACATATTGCTTCCATTTAAGGTTCCATAAACAGCAAAGAAGCATAAACAATAAAGATTAATAGCGGCTTTTCTTTCATATATTTTTCATGCTTGTTTTTAAGGGTTTTTTTTGCATAACAATCTCTTCTTACTTATCCCCAAAGACTAATACAATGTTTAGTTCTTTCCTCATCTTTTCTTTGCTTTTTTTTTTTTTTTGGTTTTTCGTTATTCTTTATTCTGAGAATATTTAAGAGAAAACGAAATAATTTGGCTATCAGCAATTCATACCATATCATACAAGAAAAATAAATCTTAAAGGTATGTGTGCATGAGTGTGTACACGTGTGTACATGTGTGCATATACATATTATGCATAAATATGTGTTTATGTTACTAAACATATAGGTATGAGTGTGTGTGTATATACATATATGTGTATGTGTATATATATGTATATTCATATACATACATATATGTACATTTATATCTACATTTATATATGTGTGTTTGTACATATGTACGTGTGTGTGTGTGTGTGTGTGTGTGTACAAAGACTCATTGGTGAAATAGTAAGAAAAAATTGTTCATCTATCACTTCCTTAATTCCCTCCCAGCTTTGTCTTTTATGAGATTTGTCATTTTCCATAAAGGCATTCATAAAACAAACTTCAGTCTTGTTGATGTTTATGTCATCAACACTGGCTTCAGTAAATGCATCCACCCACACCTATTCCATGCTGAAGTAACTGGGGAAATGATGCAAAGATCGTTTCATAATTGGAAACCATCAGTATGTACATTCTTATACATTACAATGATCAAAAATTGAGCATGAATTTTTCTCTGTTTCCATATAATTCTGTTTTGTACAGAAATTTGTTTTAAAATCATATAGGAAATAATTAAACATCAGTGACTTTTTTTTTTCTAAGCCAGCAAGCCAGAAAATCTCTTTACACATTCCTGAATAAGATACAGATAGAATTAAAAGGAAACCTCCAAGAAATATTTAGGCTGAAATCATACTCACATTTTTTGATTCCAACACTGAATCTAACTACTTTTCTTTTCTTTTTTCTTTCTGTCAATGTATGGTAATTTTTATTTTGATCTGGAAACATAGGCTTTCAGTCTAAATACATGAAATGGCACATGAACAAACGATTTATTTTATGGGTATTGTTCGTTAGCCAAGTATTTAAACTACTCTGTTCAATTAATGATAGTTGTTTTATGAACCACATTAATTTTAAATGGGTTGGTGTTTAGATGTGTAGGCTTTTGTCTAGTTGGGAAAATTAAATTATGCTGTGTCTATATACTTAAGATTCTGTAATGAAAACTTGTATAGCCATCTGGTGGCTTGGCAAAATCTTTAGAGCATCGGACAAAATGCCTGCAGTATTTAGTTATTGTCTTCAAAGTTCTCAGTTTCCTACCAAGGTCAACTTTGTCTTTCAACCTTCTACGGTCGATAAAATAAACAGGATTTAATATTCCTATAAGGCATCCTAGAAGTGAATGGTATTATAATAAAAGAAAGAAGTATCTTTCATCTTTTAGAAGTCAATAACAAAAGTATTAATTGCTCACCTGCTAGCTTGGTCAAATTTTTAGATTATTTATGTATGGAAGTAATATATGTTTACATACATACATGCATGCATACGTACATACATACATACATACATACATACATACATACACATATATACGTGTGTATGGACAGGCAGACAGACAAATTGACAGAATATAAGTACAGCCAGCTGTCACTCATGAGTGAGTATGGAGGGTAACATTGCTTACGTTAATTGTTTTAAGCATTTACATAGTTAAAAACAAACATGTATCATCTGTGTGGAAAATCCATGATGTGACAGATGGAAGGTAGGAGGCCAACTGCAATGCATTACAGCACCCTACTCTGCCAGGTTCTGTAATGAGTACTAGCACTCCACTAGAAATCGTTGCAATTGAGTAGACTGTAGTGCTTTGCTCAAGCTCTTTATACAGTCACACTATCTGAAATATTTCACCAACACCAAAGAAATGATAATTCATATCAACAGCAAAGAAAATGCTGGTTTATACTATATGTTTGAAAAGATGATGACAACCAAAAGTACTTGCACACAAAAATCATTAAGGTCTTTATTTTCAAGTTTTAATATTTAATAGGTGTGTGTGTGTGTGTGTGTGTGTGTGTGTGTGTGTGAACATCATCATCATCATCATTTAATGTCCATGTTCCCTGCTGGCATAGACTGGATGGTTTGACATGATTTGATGTGAGCAGAACTGCTAGTATCTTATAGGCCCTTATCTCATTACCCTGCAGCATCACAGTTCTGACACAAGCATCATACAATTTTCTCTTCACTCTGTGGAAAGAAGAAACTTTTGTTACCAGTAATAGTAGAAGCTCTCTGAACTTTTTCCAACCTGTTCTTACACAGGCTGCTATTTTTGCAGATCATTTATCTCCCTTGCAAACTACATATTCTAAGTAACAAAAGCTATTGACTACTTCTAGTGAGCTATCTGAACATTTACTTCTGATGTTCTCATAGTACATATTGCTCCACTGAATAAGCTTCAAAAATATATGATACTTACTATCTTACATAAGCCTATGATTCAATGAAACCTCTTGTATGTCCATAGCTTACATTGGGTACAGTATATGGGGTTTATACCGACATTTTTTCTGCATATTAAGCAAGGCCATTTCCCTGAAGTTACCAAGGTCTTGTCTTCTTTTTTACTTATTAAAACTAAGCTTTTGCTAAGATTACCTTGAGGCAATTTGATCCTAGATTCATCTTCTCTAATTCTCCTATGAAAACAAGGTCATCAAAATATGAGTTCACACAGACATCCAGTCCTTTGTGATGGCCTATAGGGCTATGATGAATAGGAGAGAATTGACGGCTACATTTTCATGGACTCCTACCTTCATATCAAATTTTTCACTGAAATTGTCGTTGACTCTCACTTTACTTACTGCATTGTGGTACATACTTTATACAGCCCTCACAAGCAATTCTTTCATACTTACTTTCCTTAATGACCACCAAATTACTGAATGTACTATGCTGTCAAATGTCATCCCCAAATCAACAAGTAGTTGTTTAATCTTACAGTATTTGTTTTATAAAAAGTGTTGTTAAAGTACTATAACCAGCATAAGCATGTCTTTGATTGCATAGACACTCATCAGTCATTTCATATGGGTAGTGTAATGAATTGATGAATAACTATGGAAGAATGGGATTCACCACTACTGATACCACATGATTTTTTTGACCAGAATTGATTGAGGCTTTCTACTTTCTAACAAAAGCAATTGCAGCACCTCATTTGAGTTTGTAAATTAGATAAGTTTGTATGACATATCAGAATGAAAAAAGATAAGGACATTTCAGTACTGTCACTTTAGAAAAGGAAAAAAAAATGACATTTCGTTGTCTCTGCCTCAAATGAAGAATTAGTCCTGTAAAATATCCAAACTCATGAACGTCAGTGCATAACTTTTGTGGACCTCAAACTGGCCTCAGTTTTCTCACACTTTTCTGAATTTTAATTTTTATTAATTATGGAGATGTACTTGCATCACAAGGGACCTTATCTGAGATCGTGTGCTGGAAAAAAACAATTGCAGCATAGAAGGTGTTTATAAGCCATTTAAGGAACACACAAAAACCATTAGATTCACTTCAACATTTAAATTTAATTTGTCAAAATATTTTCAGTGCTTTGAGACCGTGACCTGTTCACTGATAGCACGGAATTTTGTCAGTGAACAGGTCACGGTCTCAAAGCGATGAAAATATTTTGACAAATTTAATGTTGAAGTGAATCTAACAGTTTTTGTGTATTTCTTAAATGGCTTATAAACACCTTCCACGCTGCAATTGTTTAATTTTTATTAATTTAACTCTTTAGCATTGAGATTACTGTCAAATATAATGTTTATTTATTCACATTGTTTTGAATTCATAATGCATTGTCTCTTTTAGATTTCAACATGATTGTATATTTCTAGAATGACATTGTAGGGTAGGTGTGAAAGGGTAGATCTGGTTGGTTTGAACATAAAACAGGAGGAATATTTTCGCCGGATATGGCTGGTTTAAATGCTAAAAGAGTTGACTGTGTTTCTCTGCAATAAATCTGTATGACATAGTGCTATGTTTGATTTGTGCCAAAAATACATATAGGCGTAGGAGTGGCTGTGTGGTAAGTAGCTTGCTTACGAACCACATGGTTCCGGGTTCAGTCCCACTGCATGGCACCTTGGGCAAGTGTCTTCTACTATAGCCTCGGGCCGACCAAAACCTTGTGAGTGAATTTGATAGACGGAAATCCCGTCGTATATTTGTACATATATATATATATATATATATATATATATATATATATATATGTATGTGTGTGTGTATATATGTTTGTGTGTGTGTGTTTGTTCCCCCCAACATCACTTGACATGACAAGCGATGCTGGTGTGTTTGCGTCCCCATAACTTAGCAATCCGGCAAAAGAGACCGATAGAATAAGTATTAGGCTTACAAAGAATAAGTCCTGAGGTTGATTTGCTTGACTAAAGGTGGTGCTCCAACATGGCTGCAGTCAAATGACTGAAATAAGTAAAAGAGTACAGTGGAATTAAATATTATATTCTAAAACGAACATTATATATTAACTACCAAAAATTTTATTAAGCAATATTTTCATAACAAATGCTCATGAATCAGTCTATGGATGCCTAAACTACAGCAGTTTCTATGAGTTGATCATCAGCCAGATTTTGTCTCCATTGACAGCCAAACTTAATGAAGCTTATACTATATTTCATGAGAAGCAGAAATGTTCTTCCGAGTACAACTATAAGTAATTTTTTTTTTTTAAATCATTATTGGTGTTGAGTGTTTAATATTGGTTTCTGAGTATACACATATACACACACATGTACATGTATGCGTATGTATCTACATATATATATATATATATATGTATGTATGTATGTATGTATGTATGTATGTATGTATGTATGTATGTATGTATGTATGTATGTATATATGTATGTATGTATATATGTATGTATGTATGTATGTATATATGTATGTATGTATGTATATGTATGTATATATATATATGTATGTATATATATATGTATGTATATATGTATATCTGTATGTATGTATATGTATATATATATATTGATATATCTTTTATATGCATATACATATTATATATACATATACATACATGTATACACACACATATATATATATATATTGATATATCTTTTATATACATATATTATATATACATATACATACATGTATACACACACACATATATATATATATATTGATATATCTTTTATATACATATACATATTATATATACATATACATACATGTATACATTCATATATATGTATGTATATATATATACATAATATATATGTATATGTACATATATATATATATATATACATATATATATATAAATACATACATATTCATACACAAGCATGCATATATATATATACATATATATATATAAATACATACATATTCATACACAAGCATGCATATATATATATACATATATATAAGTGTTTGTGTGTGTGTGTATTCATCATAGTATAAGTATTTTTGGTTAAATCAAATATGCTGTCAAGCTTAACAGAATTCATTTTCCTACAGGAGAAAACAGTTTCATTTTATAACAGATTAATGATAAATTAGATCTAGGAATTCCTTGGTTCATTAGAGCACCGCTCAATACGTCCACTTTATATAATAATTTAATGCAGAATGCACTAAAGTAGTCTTTTTTAATGCTTTCTTCCAATCTGTGATTGTTATTTAAGTTCAGAATTGTAAGTTAATGAGATACTGAACAATTTTTCAATGCTCCCACTTATGACTGTGATGAAATAAATGTAAACTCCCTAGGCAGCATAGTTAAATCTTTACATTAGATTTCTACTGCTTTGTGGTATAGAATTAATGCTACTCTGTTATTGATTTACCTGTTTCAGTCACTGGGTTACAACCACACTGAACACTTGTCTTGGTGGGCTTTTAGCTAAAGGTACTGACCCCAGCACTTATATTTTTTTTTATTCGTTTGCTAAGTTTGGTACTTATTCTATCGGTCTCCTTTGTCAACAGTAAGCACACAAACACCAGTTGTCGAGCTGGTGGTGAGGGACAAATACAGACATGAAGACACATTCACACACACACACATATACATGCACACACACATGTATATATGTATATATATATATATATATGTCCGGATGTTTTGTGTTCTTGTCCCATTTTGTATTTTATATACATATATAAATATACACACACACACACAACAGGCTTCTTTCAGTCTCCATCTACGAAATCAACTCTTAGACTTTGGTTGGCCCAAGGCTATAGTACAAGACACTTGCTCATGGTTTCATGGTATTGAACCTAGAACCATGAGGTTGGAAAGCAAGCTTTTTACCACACAGCCACATGCACACACATACACTTACACACACATATATATGTACACATATACATATTTATATATGCACACACATATATATATACAAATATGTATATACTTATATACACACATATACACACACATATATGCATGCATATATTTATATATATATATATGTATCTATCTATCTATGTATAGAGACAATGAGTTCTAGCACAGTTTGTGTTGACCGATTCCATACATAGAAATCACTTTCCCAGGATGCCACACAGTGAGAGCAAACCAAGCTTCTTAAACAACACAACCATTTATCTTTCCTTCACTGAATTATTTGTATTCTTCTTTGCCGTCACAGAGAATCGCTAGCTTCCTCCGATTTCTGCTGTTTTGCAGCATATTTTTATTTTGGTGAAGTAAGCCACTGTATGTTAAGTACATTTGCTTGCAATGATAATGGGTAACACCTTGTCGGTTGAATAATACCTTGTTGATTCATCTGGTTGTGATCCTCATGAGCAATGGGATCCAGCTGTGAAATCATTCGTTGAAAACTTGGCTGAAGCTGCAGACTTTTCCTCTCCAAAACAAACCAAAAATCTGAGACGAAATGCCAGTATTATACATTGTTGATGTTTAGCCCCCAGTTAATGTTGATCAAATGAAGCTATGCTGAAAGACAA
Organism: Octopus sinensis; assembly: GCF_006345805.1. Classification (NCBI taxonomy): domain Eukaryota; kingdom Metazoa; phylum Mollusca; class Cephalopoda; order Octopoda; family Octopodidae; genus Octopus; species Octopus sinensis. The sequence goes on along the minus strand of NC_043002.1, from coordinate 37,227,323 downwards.
TCCAGCCATGACGATCACGTTTTTTTTGGGTTTTTTTTCAGAATGTGTAGGGTTTATGTGCTGGCTTCTTAACGTCTCCCAGCTCACTATACAAAAGTTGCTTAGGAAATTTTTCATCATTCATTCTCACCAAAAGTTCACCTCGACCTCAAACAACTTTGCAAAATCATCCATTCTACACCCCTACTACCACTTCTAAGTATCTCCACATCATTGATCACCATTTTCCAATTTTTCAAAAGTGTAGTAAGTCCCACATATCGCAGTTTTGCAAAAATATTTCAGGCAGAAAATATCATACATGCATGGAGTTACGATTTTCTGCGCCCAACAAAGTATTATTGTTAAGCTGAAACTGTTGCTAACATAAAGAGAAATGGAATGGTGAAACTACTTTCTGAAAAAAACGTTTTAGAGTTATGACACTTTTGCATAATAGCAACGACATATATAATACCATATATATTATATACATATATATATATATAATATACATATATATATATATATATATGCCAGTACCGCATCGACTGGCCTCCGTGCTGAGGGCACGTAACAAACACCATCCGAGCTTGGCCGTTCGCCAGCCTCGTCTGGCACCTGTGTCGGTGGCACATAAAAACACCATCCGAGCATGGCCGTCTGCCAGCCTCGCCTGGCACCTGTGTCGGTGGCACATAAAATCACCCACTACACTCTCGGAGTGGTTGGCGTTAGGAAGGGCATCCAGCTGTAGAAACACTGCCAGATCTGACTTGCCTGGTGCAGCCTTCGAGCTTGCCAGACCCCAGTTGAACCGTCCAACCCATGCTAGCATGGAAAGCGGACGTTAAACGATGATGATGATGATGATGATGATGATGATATATATATATATATATATAGTATATACATATATGATATATATCTCATAATTGTATATATAAATATATAAATATCTATGTACATGTATATATTCTTCATCATAAATTTCTTGATGTTTTTGCCATGTTCTATGACTCAACAGTTCTTTATTATAATCACTTTACTGCTGTCACCACTGTCATGGTTCCAGCTATGATGGCCATAAATACAACACATCCATGCTGACAATTCCTATTTGTGTACACACACGTTATCGCATAATATCTAGAAATGTATTCATTGTTTTTCAAATATCCAATAATATTTTGATTAATTTACACACACACACAAACACACAGACATATGCACAAACACACACACACTCAGCCATACATACAAACACATGCAGTACATATATACACATACACAAATGGTGTACATTCAGATGAAAAGGAGTGTGTACTTGTGTGTGTGTGTGTGTCTGGTGTGTGTGTGTGTGTAGTGTGTGTGTGCACATGCGCAGCTAATATCTATTAATATACATACTTGTACACACAATATACCCAGACAGATATACGTACATAAATATATATATGTATGTGTGTGTATATATATATATATATATATATACATGTGTGTGTATATACATGTGTGTATATATATGTGTGAGTATGTGTGTATGAATGTATGTGTATATATATGCATATATTTGAGTATGTGTGTATATACACGCACACATGCACACACACACACATATATATATATATATACACATATATATTTATATATACTTACCACTTATTGACCATCGAACTAATAATTACCTTTGCTTACACTTTAGCTTCCATATTGTTTTTTCATTATTATTTCCTGCATATATATATATACTTGTAATCTTTTCATCACTATCATCATCATTTTAACGTCCACTATTATATGCTTAAGTGGGTCAGACTGAATTCATTGAAACAGATTTTTACCATTGCATGATATCATGGCAACATTATAGAAATACACATATATTCTACCATATATATATACACAAGGATATATATATATATATGTGCGTTTGTATGTATGCACTCACACATCAATATATATATTTGTATGTATGTATGTATATATATATATATATATATATATAATATATATATATATATATATGTATATATATATATATATATATATGCGCACAAACTTATATATGGGCTTCTTCTGCTTCCATCTTCACTCACAAGACTTTGGTCAAATTTGAGTTATAAAAGTTACATACCTAAGGTACTTCACAGGGAGCTAAACCTGGAACTATTTAGCTCTGAAACAAACCTCTTTATATATATATACAAGGTGGTATAAGAAAGTTTCCATACTAGCTATATTTAATAAAAAATAACGGGAAGGTTTACGAAAACAAACAAAAGACGAAGGCAGGTGGAGTACAAACAAACAAATTTATTAGTATGGCGCTCAGGAATAGAAATAGAACAAGTCTTTTACGTTTCGAGCCTACGCTCTTCGACAGAAAGATACACAGAAAAGAAACAAGGAGAGAAAAAAATGCATGTAGGAGCTAACTGTCTATCATAGCAACCTATTTACCCAAGTTTTAACATGATCCCCTTCAAAACTGTCCCCTTGTACAGCTATACACCAGTGTCAGTGTTCCTGTCACTTTTGGAATCCAGCCTAGAAGTTGTTTTCTGTAAGCGAGTCGAGTACCTTTTGTGATTTGGTCTGAATCTCAACAAAAGTGTTAAAGCAGTGACCTTTGAGGAAAAGATGAAAGTCTGCAGGTGCTAAATATGGCAAATTGGGGAGGGGGGAAGTGATATTTTGTTGTTTTGGGTAAAAACTCAAGAGTTAGCAGTGCTCAGTGACAGAGTGCAGCATTGTCATCGTCCAGTGACTTTCGCAGAAGGTCGTCCCTCAAATGTTTCGAAACATCACAGTAGAACACTTGGTTGGTAGTTTTGCCCTGGGGGATGAATTCTCAATGCACAATACCTTTTGACCCTGAAAGGATGAAAAGGCAAAGTCAACTTCAGTAGACTCAAAATGTAATGACAGATGAAATACTGCTACACATCTTGCCTGGCATGCTAACGATTCTGCCAGTTCACTACCCTAAAAGATATAAATATTCTTTTCTACTCTAGGCACATGGCTCCAAATTTTGGGGGAGGGGGCCAGTCAATTAGATCGACTCCAGTACACAACTGGTACTAAATTTATCAGCCCCAAAAGGATGAAAGGCAAAATCAGCCTCAAGAGAATTTGAAATCAGAACATAAAGACAGACAAAATACCGCTAAGCGTTTTGTCTAGCATGTTAGCATTTCTGCCAGCTCGCCACCTTAAAAAATACAAATATCAAATACAGAAATATCTGTTTGAGCAAACCAACACTTTCCTTAGCAAGATGAAATAACATACAATAACAAAATATTTAAATATTTGGGATGATTCCATTAAATTCTATAGTACATTGTATCAAAATCCTATCGCTTTTCTTGTTGTTTTAGAGCAGACCCATTCCAGCCTTAATCCAAAAGACCTCTGCTTAAATGCATTCCAGCCATGATCATTGCATCATTTTCCAATGTATAGTGAACCTTGAACACAGCCAAGGTTTTCTTTACTTTAAAAAGTGGAATATGATTTGTGGGAGATTTAGTTACAGCTTCTAGCTTGTCTTGTAACTATGTATATCCTTCATTAAGTTCCTTCATTAACTTGCACAATGGTTTGTATTTTGCTTGGCTTCTCTGCCTACATATATATGAGTATGCTGATGACTGTGTTTATCTGTTTTAATACCATTACATCCATGTAGAAAGCACATACCTGAAACTGCCTAAGCCTTTCTGATAATATACTCTATCCCTATTTCTCTGTTAACTCTTTCATTACCGTATTTATTTTGAGATGCTCTGTATTTCTTTCATTTTATTTTAAATATAACAAACAATTTAGTAAAATAACTTAATTATCATTAAGCTACTGTTAGGAACATAAATTGTGACTAAGGTTTGGTGGAAAATTTTTTTTTAAGAACTTTTGAAAACAAGACATTTGTACTACAGAGCTAGAGGCGATTTCGGCCGGGCTGGTAATGAAAGGGTTAAGCAGGCTGTGGCAGCATAAAATAGCTAATTGTCAAAGCAGTTAGTGACAGTAGGAGATTCTAACAGCTATAGAGAGGAAGAGAGTTGTAGCAAGTATATACATCTCGCTTAATAAGGTATGATGCATGGTAAGAACACCTAACTGCTAGAAGAAATGAGAATCTTTTAAAAAAATCATAACAGCTTGCAACCAAATGTAGAAGGTGGAAGCAAGAATATCTAGCTGGAATATGTAGGCACATGTAGCAAATCATTTAACTGCCAAAAGTAGGTAGAAGTAGTAAGATGGTTTAGCTGCCAAAAGTAGGTGGATGTAGTAAAACTAACAAAAGTAATTGCTTCAGCTATAAGGAAAATTTCTAAATTTGCTGATATGGAAAATTGCATGTAAAACACTTTGTATGTTATGTGTATGCATGTATGTGCGTGTGCAAGCAGAAAGTGAGAGAGAGAAGAAAGTTGACAACACATGCACGGACACACACAAAAAGACAGAAAACATTTAGAATTTTTGAGTCAATTTAGTGTATTTTTTTCTTGGCACTCAGTATTGAATATGATGATGTTAAACTTTGAAATAATACAGAAAGGGTTCCTTAAGGTCACTTCCTGTTATATAACAATAATCCATACTTTGTATGTATATCTTTTATCTGACATTTAATACTTCTTTGTCATATACACAATATATTAAGCTCTAGTTGTTATATCACATGAGATATAAACATGTTTGTACGTGCATATATATATATATATATATTTGTATAAAGACAAATATCTGTGTGTGTGTGTGTGTGTGTGTGTGTGTGTGTTAGTATATTTGTGTTTGGTATGTATATATGCATTGAGTGCTTTACAATGTTATGTCAATTGTGCATCATCTAAGTGTTTGCGGTTTGGAAGTTTTCACTAACAGTCTACTTATTTAATCAAGCCTAACAATTGATGTATATTTAACACAAGAAATATATCAACCCAAATTGTGTTTTGAAGTCTCAAATCAGCATGAAAGAATTATGTAACTAACCTATCAACCAAAACACTATTTTCTATGCTACTTAAACAAAATCATGGCAATCTAATTCTTTCAGTATAAATACATATGTACGGTGTGCATGCGCGCGTGTGTGTTTATGTGTATTTGTGTGTGTGTGTGGTGTGTGTGTATACATATATATATATGCACATGTGTGTGTGTTTGTATGTATATATATATATATGTTTGTGTGTGTGTATATATATGTATAAATATTTATATGCGTATATGTAAATATGTATATGTAAATATATATATATATATATGTTTGTGTGTGTGTGTGATATATATATATATATATATATGCATTTGTGTGTGTGAGAGAGAGAAAGAGTGTGTGTGTATGCACCAAGACATAAAAGTGGTCAATATAGAATTGTGGAATCTGATATATGTTTATTTATGTGGAAAGTAAGCAATGATTACATTCCTGAACCACAATTTGCTTGATCGGCCCCTAGATCTACCATACACATCACATGGCTGGAAACAAAAGATATAAAGTGACTGTTAATGGTGTAATTACTTCAAGCAATGTAAATCAGTAGTGTCTGCTATCATCTGTCATGTAATCCCTGTTTATCTTGCGCCAAAATGGACATTACATCATCATCATCATCACCATCATCACCATCATTGGCGTCATCGTTGTCATCATTGTCACCATGACTATTACTGTCGTCGTCATTTCATCATTGTTGTTATTGCCATTGTCATTTAATGCCCACTTTTCCCATCTTACATGGGTCAGACGGAATTTGTTAAGGCAGATTTTCTACAGCCAGATGCTCTTTTCGTCACTAATAGTCACCTGTTTCCAAGCATAGTAATATTTCCCCATGAGGGCGGTAAGCAGGCATAATCATTAGCACACCAAACAAAAGACTTAGCAGTATTTCGTCTGACATTACATTCTGAGTCCAAATCCTGCATAGGTTGACTTTGCCTTTCATCCTTTCAGAGTCGATTAAATATGTACCAGTTACACACTAGGGTCGATGTAATCAACTTAATCCCTTTGTCTGTCCTGGATTTATTCTTTGTAAGCCTAGTATTTATTTTATCAGTTTCTTTTGCCAAACTGCTAAGTTACAGGGACGTAAACACACCAACACCAGTTGTGAAGCAACAGTGGGGAGACAAACACAGGCACACCACTAGCGATTTTTTTCCCCTGTCTTCCCTTCTCGGGATCTTTCCTTTTCCTATGTTTCCAACGAAGAGCTCCGCTCGAAACGTCAAACCCTCTTTCTTCCTTTCTTTCCTGAGCGTCCAATAATACTTTATTTGTTCCACGTACTTGCGTTGTTGTTTTTCTGTTTTTGTTTTCTTGTTTAGATTAACTATATATATATATATATAATACAGACATCTTTCAGTTTCCATCTATCAAATCCACTCACAAAGCTTTGGTCGGCCCGAGGCTACAGTAGAAGACACTTGCCCAAAGTGCCATGCAGTGGGACTGAACCTGGAACAATGTAGTTGGGAAGTAAACTTCTTCCCATACAGCCACTCCTGCACCTGTATATATAATTCGTGTTTGGAACAGTGGATTTCAAATCACATAAAGCTATAAAGAATAGCATGTAAATATCGGTTTGAAAATCTCTTTGGGATAGAAAAGTCAAAGGCTACAGGAGAGGTGAGTAGTACTTATTTTATCAGCCTCTTTTGCTGAACCACTAAGTTACGGGGACATAAACACACCAACAAGTACACACACACACACACACAAACCATATATATATAATATATATATATTATATATATATATATACATATATATATATATATATGATGGGCTTCTTCTAGTTTCCATCTACCAAATCCACTCACAAGGCTTTGGTCGGCCAGAGACTATAATAGAAGACACTTGCTCAAGGCGCCACCTGCATGTATATGTATATACATATGTACATGTATCTATGCACACACACACACAACACAACATGCACATGCACTACAGGCTTTTTCAGTATCTGGTACCAGATTCCATCTCAAAGTATTGGTCAACCTGCAACTATAGTATAGAATGCTAAGCAACAACATTCATCCAGGGGCACTGAACTGCAAACCACATGGTTCAGAAGTGAACTTCACAGTTCAGAAATATTTTTTTGTTTTAGATTTTCATCAAAACAACCTTCTTTTTTTCTTTTGCAGTGCTCAATTAGCGCACTTTTTTTCTTTTTTGTTATGTACAATTTTGAAAATTCAAACCATTTCATGAGCTTTATTGACAAACATTTATTTTTGCTTAATTTCAGTTCAGTGGAATATGCAGTAGACACAGAAAACCTCAGTATATCTGCAATCAGAACTATACGAGTATTGCGGCCACTTCGAGCAATCAACCGTATTCCAAGTAAGTTGAACAAAAGCACCTCTCTCAATAATTCTACTATTATGTCTTTCGCTTTCCAATTCAATTCAATATTAAGCCTTACATAGTATAACTGCATGTTACCTAAGAGTTTTAGGTGCAAAAAAAAAGAATAATAATAATGCATTAGGTTTGGAATTCAAAAATTTATTATCAACATGGTTAGTTGAAGAGTTAACATTTTGCAAAGCTTCTAACAATAAAATGCCTGCTCAAACAAATCCTGTAAATATGTAAATTTGAACAATCATCCTTTCGTTACTCTTGCGGAAAATCAAACTGCAGCACAGTTGGAGCCAGGATTATCCTAGTGAACTGGATTTGTTTATTAACAGCTATGTTCTCACAGCATGGCTACATCCTTGAATGATGGAATCAGTAAAAGAGTGAGAGAGAATGGACGCAAACATCGACTCCAAAAATCAATATGGTGTCACCTGATTTACATTACTATCCTTCAGATAATACAAAGATTAAAATCAAATGAAATAAAAAGAAAATAAATAAAAAGTAAAACAGAAAGTTTATTGGTGATTTTAGTGGATGGTTTATGGTTAGCAGTTATTCCCAATGCAAAACCTTAATCATTTGAATCCTATACTTAACAATTTTCTAGTTTAGTTGACTAATGCAAATACTGACATTAGAAAATTTCCCAGGAATGCCTTCAGTATGAAGAACATACAGTTAAGTGTAGGCTAGCATACTTAAAGTAGTGAACCAAAAAGAATTTTAAATCAACTGATATAACACCCATAATGAAAAGAAAATATCATAAGCATTAATGACAAAACTGTCAATGGAAGTAAAGGGAGAGAACTTTAAAATTTGAATTAATGTAAAATTAAATGAAGGCAATGTTGAGGAGTTATTCTGAAATTTGGTAGGTAGAGTAAAAATATATCATAAATTGAGTGTGATAGAAGAATTGAATATCTTAGTTGTCTACTGGCAAAATATGAACTTATTTTAATTAATATTTATTCACTTCTCATATAACTGAAGCAGGTATAATTACTTGACATTTAACATTGTCACCAAAAAAGCAAAAATGTTTTGTGTTTAAGTTTTAGTTTTTTTTATTTTGATAAAAGAGAAATCATAAGATACAAAATTCTTATTCAACCCGAGGAAAATATGAAGCATTCCATTGCCCAAAACATTAATATCAGGCTTTCAGTCATCAGTGGTATAGAGTAATTCTCCTTCATGATGGAAATCTTTTCTTTTTGTTTTTTTTTATGCTTTTACATGTTTACCAGCTTGAAGACTACTGTTTGTAAGATTCCAAGATATGCTGCAAGCATAATTCTATTAGGTTGTAAATATTCAATTAAAAATTGAATTTCCAACTTCCCACAACCTCTATGTCAGTATTATCAACAATACTGTCAGAATCATTACTATAACTACTACAGCATCATCGCCATCATACTCCATATCATCATTATCATCATCATCATCCTCATCACGACCTTTGTTGTCGATGTTGTCATCATCACCGACATTCTCCTCCTCCACATTATCATCAGCATCAGAATCGTTAAACCAATAACAACAGTTAGCATTACCATATAATGGTAAGTCTTTGATTAATCACAAGTTCCTTCAATAAAAAACAGAGCCAAGTGAACGCTAACAAGCAAATCAACCTTCTAGAAACAACAGTCAAATACCCCTCAAATCATGCCATAACTGAAAAAAAAAGATGACCAGAAATCATGGTTTGTGCATCAGAGTGGGGGCAGATCAACAGTCTATTTCATTAGGGTTGATTAGGACAAGTGGCTGAGTGACTGTAACAACAACAGAAAAATCACATTTGATACAGCTAGCAACATTCATCACAACTGTGTATAAAATGCTAAAATATGTATATTTACACATGTGCAACATTAGTTTTAATCAATTCATTATATATAAGGAAACATATTTATACATGTAAAATGTTAATTTTATCTACTCATTGTATATACTGAAACATATTAATTATACATATGCAACATGAATTTCATCTATCCATTATACACTAATACATATATATAATATATATATATTATATATATATATAATAATATATATATATATATATATATATATATATATATATATGTACATACATATATATATATATATATATATAATATATATATATATACATACATATATATAAGGTGGCGAGCTGGCAGAAATGTTAGCACGCCGGGCGAAATGCATTGCCGTATTTCGTCTGCCGTTACGTTCTGAGTTCAAATTCCGCCGAGGTCAACTTTGCCTTTCATCCTTCTGGGGTCGATAAATTAAGTACCAGTTATGCACTGGGGTCGATGTAATCGACTTAATCCCTTTGTCTGTCCGTGTTTGTCTCCTCTGTGTTTAGCCCCTTGTGGGTAGTAAAGAAATATATATATATATATATAAGTCTAGTAAAATTTAGATTCAGATGAATATGGTACTTAAGTTGAAGGCACCAGAATTTAGTATGGTATTATCCACATAATTTAAAATGCTCTACATTTTAAATTGATGTAATGTTTGCATTGTTCAATTAAATGGAATCGCATGAAACAATCATACAGCATTACATCTGGAAACCCTTGTTGCTTATTTTCATTATATATATATAATATATATATATATATATTTATATTTATACATATATATTTATTCTTTTTTTTTTATCTGACATTTGACTGCAGCCAGGATTTATTCTTGTAAGCCAAGTAAGTACTTATTCTATCAGTCTCTTTTGCTGAACTGCTAAGTTACAGAGATGTAAACACACCAAATCCACTCACAAGGATTTGGTCAGCTGAGGCTTTAGTAAAAGACACTTGTCCAATGTGCCACGCAGTGGGACTGAACCCAGGACCATGTAGTTGATAAGCAAGCTACTTACTACACAGCCACTCCTGTGGCTTGTATATATATATATATATATATATATATTTGAAAGTCTTTGTGAGAATTACTTGATACAGTTATTAGGTATCAAGGGGATTTATTTTTAAATGTTATGAAATCTTTTACCAGAATGTCACTAACCTTTTTGGAAGAAGTTTTTGCCTTGGTGTGTGAGAACGTTTTTGATTAATCTTTGCAAACACACATACTCTTGAGATAATGTATGAAAGAGAAAGTTGTTATTTCTGTAATAGTTGTAGTACCAATTATTTCAAGTTATATATACATTTCAAAATGTAACCACATGTGGATCATTGGTGATTTTCTTCCTCTGTCTTCCTTTCTATTGGACTTGCCTCTGTTTCTGAAGAAGAGCATTGCTCGAAGCATTAAACCATCTTTCTTTCTTTCCCTGAGCATCTACTAATACTTAACATGTACCATGTCCTCGCATTTTCATTTTTTTGTGCTTGTTCTTCTGTTTAGGGATTTACTATATACATATATGTGTGTGTGTGTGTGTGTGGAGGTGCAATACCCCAGTGGTTAGGGCAGCAGGCTCACAGTTGTGGGATCGCGGTTTCGATTCCCAAACCAGGCGTTGTGAGTGATTAAAGCTCCACGAGGCCCCAGCAGGTGGTGGTGGTGATCCCTGCTGTACTCTTTTGCTGCAACTTTCTCTCACTCTTTCTTCTGTTGGTCTGCTCACATAGCCAGCAGGGTGGCATCATTTGAAGGTTAACACAATGCGAAGCGCATTGTGACCAGTGATATGCAGCAACATTTGACAGCCTGGTCGGTCATGTGATCACATGATATATATATATGTGTGTGTGTGTGTGTGTATTTTTTTATTCATTTATTCTTTCACTTGTTTTAGTCATTTGACTGCAGCCATGATGAAGCATTACCTTTAGTTGAACAAATCGACCCCAGGACTTATTCTTTGTAAGCCTAGTACTTATTGTATCGGTCTCTTTGGCCGAACCACTTAGTTACAGGGACATAAACACACCAACATCAGTTGTCAAGCAATGGTGAGGAGAGAAACATAGACACACAAACATATACATATATATATATATATATATATATATATATAATATTTTATATATATGTGTATATATATATATATATATATGGCAGACTTCTTTCAGTTTCAATCTACTAAATCCACTGACAAGATTTAGGTCTGCCTGAGGCAATAGTAGAAGTCACTTGCCTAATGTGCCATGCTGTGGGACTGAACTCAGAACTATGTGGTTGGGAAGCAAGTTTCTTACCACACAGCCATGCTTAGCAATATTTCATCTGCCATTACGCTCTGGGTTCAAATTCCACCAAGTTCAAAGAATAAGTCCTGGGGTCGATTTGCTCGACTAAAGGCGGTGCTCCAGCATGGCCACAGTCAAATGACTGAAACAAGTAAATGAATAAAAAGATATCAAACTATGTGAAACAAAGACATTTCTCTTCCACTTTTTATATATATTTTCCACATATATATGTACATATACACACACACACATATATATATAAGTTTATATACATACACACGTGCAATGTGCAACATTACTTTTTCTAGTTAATACGAAATCATATGCAATATTAATTCTATCTATACATTATATGCTAAGATATATGTGCAACATTACTTTCATCTATTCATTATATGCTAAAACATTCATTTATCAACGGTGCAGCATTAATTTCATCTGTTGATTATATATAAACACATATATTCATAATTGTGCAATATTAATTTAATCTATTCATTATATGCTAAAACATATTTATACATGTGCAATATTAATTTAATCTATTGATTATAAGCTAAAACATATTTATACATATGTAACATTAATTTTATTCATTTATTATATATAAAGACATATACATACATTCATATATATTCGACATCAATTTTATCTACTTGATGTATATTAAACAATATATTTTTACAAGTGCAACACACCTATTCAAATTGTGTTCCAATCTTAAAAACTGAACAACTAATATCATCTATCATCATCACCATCATTATCATCATCCTTTAACATCCGTTTTCCATGCTGGTATGGGTTGGACAGTTTGACCAGAGCTGGCAAGCAGGAGAGTGGCATTAAGTTCCAGTCTGATTTGGCATGACTTCTACAGCTGGATGCCCCCTTCCTGACATCCACCACTTTAGAGTGTTGCTAAGTGATTTTAAGGGCTTTGATATTGGGCCAGCACAAGCACTTTTTATGTGGCACTGGCACAGGCCCATAGGGCCAATTCTCTCCATCAGGGGAGGGTGAGCATTAGTACTTCTGCTGTGGAGGACAGGTTTTCTTGAGTACAGCAAGACACCAGACATTTTGGTCTATTGTCATCTCCTCAATAAGGTTTTACATATTTACATATTCTCACATACTGCTAGACATAGTAATCAAATATCTTTCATATCACACACCCTGCCATCTTATAAAATAAATGAAGGACACAAGCTGCATCATGTTTCAGTATAAAATAGGATGATGTCAGCTAGAACACTTTTAATTATAGATCTGTTTAAGCTGGTTTGGCTTGTAGCTAAACAGAAGAAGCACTATTTCACTCTTTATTTGTTAACTGGATTGTGATTATGAGTTTTAGAGATTATGAAATTTCCAAGAAGAAAATGGTAAGAAGCTTGACTGTGTAGTTAGGAAGTGGATTTTACAATAATTGTATTTGAGTATGAGCCCACTGTAACAGTACTGTGGTGAAGCCTCTTCTCTCATAGCCATATGTACACATATATGTGTATGTTCCAGTGTGTTGCATGGGAGTGCATAGTGTGTGTGGACTGTACAGGTTGCTCAGTTTATGTAATAGGATTTGCTGCAGACAAAGGTATGTTTAAAGAAGGTGGTGGCCAGATTGGCTTCTGCACAAAGTGGTCAAAATCCATGCAACATCACAAGTGTGTACCTGCATGTATGTATGTCTGCACGTGGACGTATCTGTAAGTATGTGTATGTGTGTCCACAAGTGTGTGTGTGTGTGTGTGTGTGTATGTGTGTGTGTGTGTGTGTGTGTGTGTATGTGTGTGTGTGTGTGTGTGTGTGTGTGTGCGTGCGTGTGTGCATGCATGCATGTGTGTAAAGCAGTGCATTATGATAATTCACATAAAGTCAACTGAAGGAAAAAATGTCAGGAAAGGAGTTGCTGTGTGGTAAGGAGCTTGCTTACCAGCCACATGGTTTCAGGTTCATTCCCACTGCGTGGCACCTTGGGCAAGTGTCTGCTGCTATAGCCTCAGGCCGACCAAAGCCTTGTGAGTGGATTTGGTAGACAGAAACTGAAAGAAGCCTTCGTATATATATATATATATATATATATATATATATATATATATATATATATATATATATATTTATGTGTGTTGGTGTGTATGTATGTAATATGTATGTATGTATGTATGTGTTTGTCCCCCGAACATCATTAACAACTGATGGTGGTGTGTTTATGTCCCCCGTAACTTAGCGTTTTGGCAAAAGACACTGATAGAATAAGTACTAGGCTTCCAAAGAATAAGTCCTAGGGTCGATTTGCTCGACTAAAAAGGCAGTGCTCCAGCATGGCCACACTCAAATGACTGAAACAAGTAAAAGAGTAAAGAGAGTTAAATGAGAACCGTAAAAGTAAAGTTCCTTCTTGAACCATACAGACTCATAAGGGCCAGCTTCCCAGTTTCCCAGTTTCCATGGCGTATATATTCTCCACCTGGATGGGATGCTAATCCATCACAGAATTACTCATTTTTGTCAGCTGAGTGGACTGGAGCTATGTGGAATAAAGTATTTTGCTAGAGAACACAATGCGTTGCCTGGTCCAGGAATCAAAACCACAATCTTATCACCTAGAGTCCAACACCCTAACCACTGAGTCCCGTGCCTCCACAATGAGAACAGTGTACCCTCTTGGGTCAAATAAAGGGTTGGGTTCAAAATTCCAATACAGCAACTGACTTCAACACAAGACACCTGAAGAAGGCTGGAGCATAGAACAGCTAAAACAGTGAAAATAACAATCAAGATAAGAACACAAGTCCAACTAATATTAACAGTATACATTATATAAACTTCTCGTCTCAGAAATGTAGAATTGTATTAAACCAGCATACTTTGTTATTTATATCCTTAACAGGATTTCTATAATTCAATATGTCTGTGAATGTAGTCATGAACTAAGAAGAAGAATGGTAAAATTAGCATGAGTCTAAAAACTAGAGCTCATATAATCGACTAAAATACTTGAAGATGATGTTCCAACTTGCTCACAGTCTAATGGCTGAAACCTGTAATAAAAAAAAAATATATAAATGGATAAATGAGAAAGCCATAAAAGGCATTAAAATTTCCTAATTTTTAATGAGTTAAAAATATTTAAATGTATTTAGATATGCTGAAATGGTATCCCTTACAAAATAATTCTAGATAGGAAAGGCATAAATTTGGAAGAACATAGCAATTACCATCATTATCATTTAGAATTTCCACAACTGATTAGAAAATGAGACTTATCTGATTACTACCTGGTATGTCCAAAATTCTGCGGATTGGCACCTTAATTGCATGGGCAGAAAGAGGTCAAGAGATGGTGATTTAATAGTATACTATGAGTGATGGCTTCTGATGGCATATACTTCTAGTAATACAAAACTGAATCACATGCTTGTGCAGATTAACCTCGTCACATATATTTACATACATATACTTACATACACATATATGCATGCACAGATACAAGCACAGGTAGATATTTTCATACCTGTTTGTACATGCATACACTCATTTAGAAGTGTGCCTGCATACCTCTACTTACACCTGCATACACATATATATATATACATCAAACCTGTATGAATATAAAGACATATCTTCATATATATCAGTGAACTTGCACTTTAAATGACCTGGCATTAATTGCGCAACATACATGAGACCATATATGTGTGTGTGTCATCATCATTATCATCATCATCATCATCACATCATCATCACCATCATCATCATCACCATCATCATCACCACCACCACCACCACCACCACCAATACCACCATCATCACCATCATCATCACCATCATCATCACCATCACCATCATCATCATCATCATCATCATTATCATCATCATCACTATCATCATCACCACCACCACCACCACTACCAGTACCACCACCACTACCACCGTCATCATCACCATCATCACCACCACCATCACCAATACCACCACCACCATCACACCATCATCACCAGCATCATTGTCATTCAACGTCCATTTTCCATACCGGTACAGGTTAGACGGTTTGACTGGAGCTGGTAAGCTGGAGTGCTGCACCAGGCTCCAGTCTGTTTTGGCTTGGTTTCTTAAACGGTATTCCCTTCTTAAAGAAGCCAACTAGTACAATCTAGAGAGTGTACTGGACGTCTTTTATCTGTCACTGGCACAGGTGTCTTTTATATGTCACTGGCATAGGTGCCTTTTATATGTCACTGGCATTAACCAGGACCATGATTTCACTTAACATGACACGTTTTCTTACGCATAGCAAACCACCAGAAGTCTCAGTCACTTGTGATCACCTCAGTGAGACTCAACAACCGAACATCATATTTCACTACCTTATCCCATATTTTCCTGCTCTACCTCATCCACTGGTGTCCTCCATAATTAGCGATCATTATCATCATCATCATCGTTTAACGTGTCCGCTTTCCATGCTAGCATGGGTTGGACAATTTGACTGAGGACTAGCGAAACAGATGGCTGCACCAGGCTCCAATCTGATCCTTGTTTATATATATTTCACATACACACCACACAATATACCTATATGCATATATACACACACATCATCATCATCATCATCATCAATCATCATCATCATTTAACATCTATTTACCATACTGGCATGAGTTAGACAGTTTGATAGGATCCAATATATCCAAGTACTGCATCGAGCTCCAATACACACATATGCATATATATATAGATATGTACATATACAAAAAATATACATATATACACATTCATATACACATACATATGTATATACATATGTGTGTGTATATGTGTGTGTGTAAGGATGTCTACAAATGTGCATGTAAACATGTATGTGTATGTTTGTCTGTGTCTGTAGGTTTCTACATCTTCTGACAACATGACATAGTTATAAGCAAGTGTCACCGTCAGGCAAGTGGTGTCATTCATTTCCAGTCATTTCTAAAATTACATCTAGTGATTTTGAAATATCAGCTTGCTTGGAAACAGGTGTGGCCTGGCAACAAGAAGAGCATCTGGTCATAGAAAATTGGCCTTAAAGAGATTTGTCCAATACATACAAGCATAGAGAATTTGATGTCAAAATGATAATAATGAATATGGTAATAATTATATATATATATATATATATAATATATATATATATATATATATATATATATATATATATATATATATATATATATAGGTACAGGAGTGGCTGTGTGGTAAGTAACTTGCTTACCAACCACATGGTTCCAGTTCAGTCCACTGCATGGCACCTTGGGCAAGTGTCTTCTGCTATAACCTTTCACTGACCAAAGCCTTGTGAGTGAATTTGGTAGATGGAAACTGAAAGTGTGTGTGTGTATCATAAAGAAAATGGAGAGTGTGAACACAGAAATAAATTTATTTATATAATAGTCAATTTCGTGTTGCCTACGCATGTTTCAGT